>NC_136524.1:26357569-26400069 GCF_053919585.1 Euprymna scolopes | reverse complement strand
TTTAAGTATTTTATTTACATTGAATTTTTCCTTGAAATACAATGTTTTTAGTTATGCAGAATACGGACGGACCGTGCTGAAATAATAACGTTTAGAAACCCATTAACATGGGGAGGAGATGGCGTTTTGTAACTAATCTGTATTTTCGTCTAAAAATTTAATAAATAAAATATACCGTAAAAATTGAATTTAACTTAAATCCTATCTAGAAAAATAAATTGTAAAGTTCTTAAACTGCAGGAACACTACAATGTTATTAGACTTCAGATTTCGCAATGGCCGCAGCTAGTTTCCGGAAATAATCAAAATTTGATGGGGGGGGGGGGTATTTCGTCTTTGTTTTTGTTGTCGTGGTTATTTTTGACAATGGCTATCTCCGCACAAAGCCTTTGTGAATACGGAGTGAATAAACTTAAAGATAACTAATTCCCCCTTATAGATTGGAACTAAATTTTCAATAGTTGTGTCTGAAGATTCCGCTATGAAATAAAGTATGGCCTATAACTGACAGTTTTCTCCCCTTTTAACTTTGTCAATATTCCTCTGTAATTACGTTGAGCTCGCTAATTAATTTTAAGTCCAATGATTTCTCTCGAGAATGAAATTAGCTACATCTTCATGTAGCTCACTTGCCATAATTATGATTTTTATACTGTTACTAAGCTCTACCCATGGAGCAGGAGCACTTGTTGAAGTAAATACTGAAACAATTGTACGTTTTATTGTATCTAATTCGTCTGCATTAGTCTATTAGACTTGTTTGATATTATTTTATTTCGGTGCTTGTACAGATCGGTCCTCATGGTTGTCGATATTAATTCGATAAAATCCGATATAAGTTATCACAGCTGTAAAGCACACAATGAAATTCTGGTTCCCGAAACGGGAAAAAGGATAACAACTGAAAGAGAAACTTTATTTTATTTATTTATTTTACTGTTACAAGTGCATTAGTACTGCTTTCTTTTTCTCAAGAATCTTTTTTTTATTTTTTTTATTTTAAATTCAAATTTCACTACATTAGTCACTCATGGGGCATTTTATTTATTTTGTAATTTGTTGCATTTTTATGTTACAAACTTACAAAAGCAAATAGTAAAAACAATATCAACAAAATAAAATGCAATGTAAATTTTTTTTTCCTTCTGTTTTTAGTTTCAGGAACCGGGTTTCATTATGTATGGTCGCCGTTCGGTTATTGTAAAAAAAAAAAAAGAAAAAAATCGTTTCTTTTGAAACCTCTACATATTTTCATGTTCAGTGTGTGTGTGTGTGTGTGTGTGTGATATTCTAAGAGTGAAATCTTATAACGATTTGTTATTCATTGTATATTTCGGTCAATTTTTACGACGTGCCCCAGCGTATTATAAACACCCCAACCTCTCCATGTTAAGAGCGGCTTTCGTAATAAACACCCACAACCTCATGTTAAGAACGGCTTTCGAGGTTGGGAGGTGTTTATTCCGAAAGCCGCTCTTAACACGGAGGTTGGGGTTGCTGGGTGCTGGGGCACGTCATAAAAATTGATCGTATATTTCAATAATTGATTTCTCGATTTTTTTTTCCGTTGATGGTTATTTTGTGTTGGAGAAGAGTTATTATTCGTTGTCATTTATTATTTTGTCGGAAATATGGCAGGGAAGATAATTTTGAAGAGTTCAGATTTTTTTTCCCCCATTGAGTAAAAAAAAAAAAAAAAAAAAAAATGGGGTAAGAGGACACTTATTTGAAAAGGAACCTATAGAGTATTCTATTTATTAATTTATATTTTTATATCTACATTATATATATAAGAATTTTACTACCCACCCAGTCCAGTCCACCCACCCTTTCTAAAACTGAAAAAAAAACGTTTCTTTTAGAGCCATGTGTTTTTTAAAAAAAACATGTTCAAATTTTTTTTTTATATAAAACTGATTTTCGGTTTTCTCCGAATGTTTTAAAAAATGCAATAGATTTTTTCTTTTTAACTTATTTTTATTTATCATGTGTTGGTATCGATGTATCTTTTTAGGACACGGTAATAGTAGCAGCAGTGAGGGCAAGTGCTCTCGCCTCAACGGTCTGTTTCCAATATTGGGCACATGTTTTCATAAAAACTGAAACTTTACTACTAAACTAATTTATTGGTATTTTTATGTGAAAAATAGTAGTTTTATTTCGCAAATGTATTAAATGGAATAAGAGTTTTAATGTGATAAGGGAAATAAGACAAGGGTGTTACTAACAGATGTAAGTTAACCCTGATGTAGTCGTAGTAGTAAGTACTCTATTGCATAATTTGAATATATATATATATATATATATATATATATATATATATATATATATATATATATATATATATAATTTGTGTGTATGTTTCCTAAACACATGACCCGTGGTCTGCCGATTTTAAATCGTCTATGCTGGAGATTTCTAAATATATTTATTTTTGTTGTAGTTTTATGACTGGATGTGACATCCAGTTTATGTATAGCATTTTACTAATTGACATCCACTGGATGTCAATTAGTAAAATGCTATACATAAACACACACACACACACACACACACATATATATATACATATATATATTAGTCACGTGATCGCATAAACGTATTGAACTAACCCTTTAAATAATATAAATTTAAAGTGTATGCAAATTTTCTTAGGAAAAATGTGATTGCAGGTTTTTATTTTTTAGATTAAATACGTTTGAATAGTGTGTGTGTGTGTGCATGTGTGTATAATATATATATATATATATATATATATATATATATATATATATATATATATATATATATATATATATGATAATAATTTTACGTACTTTTATTATCAATTTACGCCGAAAATCTGGGAGCAGGTACTTGGATTTTTTTTTCTACATAATACGTGGATTTTCTGTAAAAACAACAAAGAAAACTTTCTGCGGTTTTAGTTATTTTATTCGTTATGATAATTAATTTTTAAAATAAAAATAGCCATATCTGTTTTTTTGTTTTGTTTTTATATATATATAATTGACTTTTCCCTTCTGTAACAGCCAGGACAGGAATGTTCCCCCCACCCCACCCACCTCGTTCCTGAATATCCACACAAAACAATGAATGACAACATAATTAGGTCACTGTGACGTAATCAATAGTTTTTTGTTTTTGTTTTTTGTTTTTTTTTTGCTTGTTTTTTTTTTATATTATTTTATTTATATTTATTTTGTTATTGGGAGAGGGATTTAAACTTATAGGAGAATTCTTCCGGTGGGAAATCCTTTTTAACACCCACTCTGAATTTTTTTTTTTTTTTTTTTTACAATGGAATGCTGCTTGTGTCACTTACCTTGATCCCCTTAGTCTTTATCACTAAACCTCGTATTCTAACTGCCTGTAGACATTTAACTAGAACTTCGTTTGCTAATCAAGAACTTTATCAATTCATGCTATTTGTTAATGTCATTACTAACGTTATTGATCTGTTAAAGAATTATGATTGTATATTGTTCGGACACAACATGGGCCATGTCGAACATGACAGTTTATGAAAGATGATAAAAGCAACACCTACTTAATGAATGGTGAATAATAAAATACGGATTAATTGCGTGCAACAGTCACACACACACACACTATATATATATATATATATATATATATATATATATATATATGATAGTTTCCTCTATACAGAGAGAAAGAGAGATAATTTGCGGCATGATATATTTGTTCAACGTGTGCTAAACTGTTTGTTTTTTTCTTCTTCTTTAATTTGTATTGGCGAGGAAATGTATTTTAATGTTTTAAAATACCGAATTAACTGGGGCAGATTAATTATTGAACATACACCACAAGAAAAAGAAAAATCTCATATTCATGAAACTTCTGTAAAGTGGCGATAATCCACATTTACTATATGATAGGATATTGAGCCCTTTCTGTGTGCAAGGTGCCCGGTGTTGATTTAGCTCTGTTTTTTTAGTTGATTTTCGTGTATCACGCGCGCGCGGATCAGTGTGTACCTTATTGTGTTGTATCATATGTTCTTGGCCCATCCAAGATCCAGAATGATTCCACACTAGACTTGCAATATTTGAAGAGTTGGAGCATCCTCCTAGTGGTGAAATACAGGAACTTTCCAAATGATGTTTCAATATTTCTGAGTTTCTTGACTGAAGATTAAAAATTTGTATTATTAGAATTATTCAGACTACTGTTATTTTTACATTTTGGTTGATGTAAGAAGGTCAGCAGTTACATGAAAAAGGTCGGAGGTTATATCGATTGAAACGTTGTGTGAATAACGCTCAAAATCAGAATAGTAATCTGAACAGTACAAATGACGTTTCAATGTCTTTAGTTCTGTTAATCCCAGCACTTTCAGCCACTTCATTAACAATTTTCCAATAATTATCTCTCAGGGAGACTTGATATTGCTCAGGATTGAGGATCAACAAATGGTCTACACTTCCAATACTCTTTTTATCATGAAAATCGGTGAAATCGATCATTTTTCAATCAAATCGATTGATTGCCTGCTTTAGCCAGACCAACCACAATGCACCAAAAGTAAGCTTCACATGCCTCCCTGCAATAACTTTGTCTACAATACATTGTAGTCTACATTGCACTATAGAGAATCTACTGTGGATTTTATAAAATTATTTTTTATATATAATTGCTTGAATTCAAGTTAAAAATGCAAAAGTCAAGTATCATGGTTCAGTTGTTTCAAATGCACACCTATCTTATCAAAGAACATAATGTTGATTTTTTTTTTTTTATATGCCAGACCCTTCAGCTTATATAGTAATAAGACTTCTCAAATGGACTTGTGATGTTAGGCTGTATAACGTTAACTTTAGTCAAAATAAAATTGTTCCTTCTTTAATTGGATTCCGATACAAAACCTATCTAAGAACATTTGCAGACACATAAAGTACACTTTCTTTGCAGCAGCCATGGCAATATCCTATGTGTTCCAACTTGTGTTACCTGTGAATGTTAATCTGAAAAATTTGAAAGATGGGCTCTCAAGTAGGATGTTATTTGTTATGGCAATCAGTGGTTGAGGATGCTTTTTGTAATTGCTAAAGGAAAGAAGCTTAGTCTTAGTAGCATTAAATGTTACCCTCCACTTATGGTCTCATTCCACTACAGACTGAAAGTTATGTTCTAGGGTTTTGCCATTGCCTTGGATATGTGTACATACGGTTGTTTTTTTTTCTCTCGTGTCTGTTATAAAGCATGGTGCCAGCAACTATAGTCATCTCAGACACAACTTTATCAGTGAGGTCATTTATGAATATTGGGAGTAATAAAGGCCCAACTGTTAACCCTTGCGGCACACCTGCATTAAATATGTTTAGATTTATAATGATTGAGGAAAATCTGGGTTTTTTTGTTTAGGAACGATCTGATTATGGTGAGTAATCATCTGGAAATATGGTATGATTTAATTTTAATGAAAAAATCTTCATGCAAGACCTTGGAAAAGTATTTGGATATATTAAAGACTATCAGGAACCGTTGACAGTCCATTATTCACCATACTGCTGCAAAAATACCAATACTTAACTCGAACTGTTTATTGAAAATGAAATTGAAATATATTACAACTCAAAACAAAAACCAAATTAATATTTGCAAAGTGTAAATGAATCCAAACTGAGAAACAAGTGATCCTGGAAAGTATCTGATGGAGGATATTCTTTTTGGTGGGGTATGCCTCTGTAACATTTTCAATAGCAGAAGAAATACATACTGGAGGTTGGGACATTTATGTGAGCTTTTTTACTTTCTTTTTTCTCTTCTGTTACAGTTGATTATTTTCATCATTGCTGTTTCATCTAGTGGTTCCTATAGAAATAATCTTTTCAAGAAGGAGGAGGACACAAGGAAATGTTTGCTGAGTTTTCTTCAAGATTTTATTTAGAGAGAATGGACTCGAGACTAATGTACCTTTAAGTAATTATCTACTTTTTAACAACGAAATGAGTGATACATGCAGAGACATTGAGGTAACATTTGCTGAGATTATCAGTTTTCTGCATCATTGACAGTCTTTTTTGCTTGGCTTATATGGAGAAGCTGATTTGAAAAACCTTTGTCTTTTCTCAACTCAAATAACATGATGTTATTAGTCATCGTTCAACTGTTTTTTTCTACAGTTTATTTGACCTTATCTAGTGTACCATACAGATCTGTTCTTGGTCCTCTTCTGTTTGATGCACATATTAATGACATAACTGCCAACTTAAAGAATGCCACAGTACTGAAATATGCCAATGACATCAAGTCATACCTTGAAATAATTTATTTACCTCCTCTCTATGGGAGGTTAGACACAAGGTTACATGAGGTTTTGACAATCAGCACACTGCCAGTAGTGCACTCTGGTCTAAAAGTCTATCAGGATTTCCAGGTAAGGACACTACAGGAGTTTTATAAAAAAAATAACCCCTTCTCAAAGAGAGAAGATAAAGCTTGGGAGGGTATATACAACTATGGCATAACCACACTTTGACTTTGCATCATCGGTCTAAAAAGACCATCTTGTTCAGAACATGGAGTTGTTCAAATGTAGTATGCTGGGGACCCTATATCAGTAGCTATTAAGTTTGCTAGTATAGATTTTGATAAGGGTCACAGTAAGTGCATGATAACGCAGGTCAGTAAAACAGAAGCAGGAAGCAAGGAGGGAATTTCAAAGTTTAGTAGACCAAGGGAAGAAGCTATTAAGAGTAGAAGGCTTTCCGGCATCTAGGGACTGCAATAGTGTGTAACGTTACACAGGTTTACACACGTGTTAATATGTAGACATTTCAGGACCCAACACGTAGCAGAGTACGTGACAAGGAACGTAGGACAAATAACTCAACTCCTTTTTTTTTTTTTCTTTTTACATTTATTTCCTCAGTCTCCCACCATGCATGACTTCTCATTACGGCTGTGACCCACGTGTCTAACGTGATCTGTCCTTTTCATAGTCTTCTTTTTTCTCTTTACCGTGACTTCATTTTACATATGGTTCAGTATTTGCATATAGCTGCCATACGCACATCCATGTTCTGTTACAAGTGGCATTTTGTTTTAAAACTATATCACTTAACTAATGCAGGGCTTAAACCAGTTAAAAGGATCCTCCTTCACACCATTGCTGAGAGTTTTGTCATAAGCATTTTGCATGTCACATAATTAAAAACCTTGGTCAAGATAAAATCTTGAATTGAAAGTCATGTTTAATTTCAGAAGAGTTTCCGATGGGTATCTATTCTGTCCTGGATATGAAGAATTTTCAGTGGATAGCTGTTCTGTACAGGTCCTAGACTTTATGATTTTGCAAGCAAAGAGCAAAAGATATTTCTTGTATTGACACAAAATGATTATGTGCTGGAATGTTCAAGATTCAATATTTTTATGTAGCAATTCTGGTTTCTGATTGGTTGCTAGCAGAACGTAATTCCATTTGATTCGTAAGTTCCTATCACTAGTGTCTATCAGTAGAATCTTTGAACTTTCAGTGATCATACCCTCTTCTTTATATAAAAAATATTACAATGTAAACTATGTCCATCCATGAGCCACTATCGGTGGTCAAATCAAACTGATTGCAACAAATAATTAAGGATACATTGGATTGTGGTGGCCATATAAAGCTACGAGAGCTCCAGAAGTTCGAGTCTACCACACAGGTTTTCATCATTTTAGTAATAGGACAATATACCTTGTAAGACTGACTGAACGATAGTTTACAAGTGATGTATGGTCACCTTTTCAAACAGTAAAATGACACTGACAGTTTTCTGCTTCTTTGGAGTGGCACCATTACAACAGAACTAGAAAAAAAGAAAAAGATGGTGCAAAAGAAAATACCTACTATGCTTGAAAAAACAGCTATGTAAATTACATTGTGATACTAAGATCAAGCATAGTTATGCTTGTTTTTAGGGTAAGATTTCAATGTTATGGATGTAAATTATGTAATTCCTATCGAATTTGATGATGGAAAATGTATATACTTGGATTTTCACCAGTACAAAAATGCTTGCATAGCACTCGGTATTGAGTTCTGCACATTCCTGGGATTGTAAGTGATCTTGCCAGTCTGGTGATTGTGAAGAGGACCAACTTGGGAGCGAGGTCTCTGTTCTTAATATGCACATTTCCAGAATATCTTACTATTACGATTTGTTGCTATGCGATGTTTAAATTCAAGTGATTTGTTACTTCTTTTAAAATGAGCAGAAGATTTGTTCCACTTTATATTAGTGTGGTGTCTATTTTGTGTTCAAGATTCTAATATTCTTTCCAAGAGTGTTGAAGTTTCCAAAATTTCACTTTTAGATTTTTTTTTCCTAATGTGGTATTGATGCTGCGGATTATCTAGTAAGAGTTAGCTCTTGACTATAGTATTTACATCTCCAGAATTGTATAACTAGCTGGTTTGAACACTTTTTACAAGTTCCAAACAGTTCTATTCCTGTCTAAGTGAGCAGTTTGGAGATGGCTCAAGATCTGGCTGCTTACTAAAGAGTCAGACTGGCAATGCTCAGAACATAGTTACTTAAAATATCCTCTGTAGTAACATTGAGCCAATAACCATTTCAATAGTGGTAAAGAGTAGATTCCGCTTGTGAATTTAATATTCCTTTGAAACTTTCTCCTTTGGAAGGAGTTGGTTCAACCTTCCTAGGATGAATGACTATTTTTTTTTTTCTGTTTAACGTCCATTTTACATGCTGGCATGCATTGGATGTATTTTAAAAATGGACTTCCAAACTCGCCTATCTCTTTACGTCTTTATTTCTTTCTATCAAGTACATTCTTATTACTTTTTGTCATGTTTTGCTTGGGTTTCATGTTAACTGGTCTTGCTACCTCAACTGGTTTACATCTACTAATCCAAAAATTTTCATCCATTCTTTCAGTATGACCATACCATCAAAGTTTGCCTGCATTTTTTATACTGTTCAGATTTAATTTTCCTCTGAGGTCATCCAATCTGAGAATCTTTAAGACTCTCGTGACACATCCATCATATCATTCTCATATTTTTTTCTTTCCATGCAACACATGTCCTCAACTCTCACTGGCCAGGTTTCACTTCCATATATCATCACATGGTGTGCATGTACCTAATAGATTCTTCCTTTTGTTTACAATGCTTAGTAATAGCAGAAATTTTTCAAACTTACTCCATCCATTCAAAACTATTACAATCACACTAACACCTGCCCCTTCCTCACCCAGGTAACAAAACTTCTCAACAGCATCGATAGCTTCACCATCCAAATAAACTATTTCCACATCAGAGTTCTCAATCTTTTTCCACTGTCTTACACTTCTTGCACACAAACAAGCATCAGGCAATATTTTCACAAAAATATGAGATCCCTGTATGTTTGAAAAAGCAAATATACAATAAATAAATGTTACCAAATGCAAGATAAGTTACTTCTCTACCTACTTGGATGAGTTTTTTTTTTATTTAGCTTATTTTAAAGCGTTCTTGTTTAATACACAACTAGTGTCAACTCTGTTAGAACAAGAAAAAACATAGCTGACATTAGATGATTACATAGTCTCAATTGTGCCGAGCATGCACCAAAGCGCACAAACATGAGTTGGGCCTACCTGCGGTCAAAAGCGAACCCAAGACCTTTCGATTACAAATCAAGTCCACTAATGAACTACACCCGTCTTAGCTTAAAGTGACTATTTGGTTTCGTCCAACAGCTATGAAAAGAATAAGCTGATAAGTGATTTGCTGGTTTTGAAATACACTTCTTTAATAACGTGTCTTGCATTATTGGATTTTCGTATCGTGGCGTGTCGATTCAGCAAGATTGTTTGGTTCTGCTTGAGAACGTGTGTGTCAATTCAAAGGTATTTGTTCGTGGCATGGTATTCAGAATTGCGTTGACGAATTTGTTAAGGACCATGCTGTCACATGTGAAAACGAATATATATATATATATATATATATATATATATATATTTACAAACGCTCTCTCCCTTGTGTAGTGACATCAATCACAAATTAAACAAAATACCATTAGAAACTCCTAATAAATATCATGGTGAGATTTATTGGGTTGGTTTCTACCAGTATCTTTAATTTTCGATTTTTGAGTGATTCTAAAGACTTACCAGATGATCGCTTAATGTCATCCACTTTTTTTTTTCTTGTTCTAACTTAACACTTGATACTACTTGTTTCAAAGTAAATAAACTCTTTAAAATAAGTTAAAACACAAAAACCTTCTCCCGGTAAGTAGCAGAGTAATTTCTGTTGCCTTTGGTAATATTTATTCATATATATATATATATATTTTTTTTTTTAACCTTTATTGATTTTGTTGTTTATACTGTAAAATGCTCGGTTATTCTTTCAACTGGCAACCATTCCATCTCCATAATCCATATCCTCGAGTGTTTTTTGGCCTTGGTAAATGTTGTAGTATAAAAATATATTTACTATTCTCAAAGTAAGAAAATGTTAGGTTTTAGCACACAAAAACATGTATAGGAAAAAGAAAAGACAGATAATTTATATTGTACGGGTGGTATTTAAAAAGTTAGGTATGGTATTATTTGGACTAGTTCTCATTTTCAGCGTTATTTGCATGTTTCAGTCGATGTAACCTTTGACCTTCGTCAGGTGTATCTTGTCAAATTCTGGAATCTGCACCGAACTTTGAGTGGAACCCTTTATTTAATTCATGGAGGTAGCATGCTCTCATCCCGTCATAACTGGATAGAAGTCTTAAATAATTTACAATTATATTTTTTTTTGAGTCACCTGCACTGTAGATTAAACACTCAACCTTCAGGAGTGTAACTTTTACAATCAAATTTTTACAAATTACTCTACCCACTGTACCACAGGTCCGTGTAAGAAATTTAAGAGCCTTAAACTTATTTTTGTTTCTAAATGTAAATATCACTATTTATTACTACATACTGTATATGTTATCTATTATTCATAATAAGTTTACATATGGTAAATTATATACAAGGTCTGCTTAATAGTTAATCATCATCCAGCATATGTGATGCTTTTTTTCTTTTTTTTTTTTAGTCCTTTTACTCTCCACCATTCTTCTGTCTATAATTTTTACTTTGTTCATGAGCAGATGGTTTCATTTTTCCCTCCATATGTGATCAGCCATACCCGACTTTTAAATCTCTCCATATATTATGGCTTTTCAATGTTCTTCTATCCTTACTTTTAGTGGACAACATATCTCACCTTTATATAGTTTTCTACAATTACAGTTTTTATTCCTTCTGTGAAGGTATAAACATTCTAATTTCTTCAGATATTTTGTTAAACGGCCTCCGTAAAAAAAAAAAAAAGAAAAGTATATTGTTCTATTAAACTTTTATTGTTTAAATAATTTAACTTTGTTCGTTTTATTAAAAAAAAAATAAAAGTTGAAAAGATATTTTTCACTCAGTGGTGAGCTTTGAAAGATTGAAGTGAAAGAAATACAATTGCCAAAATATAAGCGTTTCATTATTTCTAGTCACCACTTTGAAAAATCACTCACAATGTAGAGCCCTGTATAGTCTTAAAACTATGTTCCACTCAGATTTTAAAGCTTGCTTTTGTAGAAGGTTATGTAAGCATCCAGCCTATATAATTGATTATATTGAAGCGGTTACTTTTCAAAATGGCTACCAAATTTTATCAGCTCGTAAAAACTGATTTTCAGAGAAATGACAGGGTAAATTAATCCACCATATTAATTTGTCATTTGTTTTTCTTGATGGTAAAGAGGGTATGTTTTGCAAAAATACAAATATTAAAATGGAACTGTTTATTGAAAATGAAATTGATATATTGCAAATCAAAATTAAAGCAAAAATCAGAAAATTAATATTTACAAAATGTGAAAACACAAAAATTAAAGTGATATGGTGAATTAGTTTGCCTATCTAATTGATAAAATTTGGGATCCATTTTGGGAGCTAACTACTTCAGTATAACCAACTAAATAGTTAATTAAAACAAGCAAAGCATGCATGATCCCCTCTCTATCACCACTACTGAACCTTAAAAACTCTGGTCCCTCCCATTATCCACATCTGTGCTAAAAATGATATCCAAGAGAATGCAATTTTCCACAAATAGCGAATGACTGTTGAGTGGTCGACCTCGAGTTCAACTGCAACTTGTGTGGTTTTGCGAGGATCAGCTTCAATTAAGGCTTTCAAATGTTCGTTATCAACCGCAGTCACTCAGCTGCAACAGTCTTCATCTTTGAGGTTCTCGTCACCGTTGTGAAATTTCTTAAACCACCGTTGTGCCACATGTTCATTAGTGGTTCCTGGGCTAAATGCAACCATTGATATCACGAGCTGTCTCGGCAGTTTTTCGGCCTAGTTTGAACTGGAACAAGAAAATTGTGTGGATTTGAATTTTGTCCATGCTATCGAAAAGCCTGCAGAAAAATGAAGAGATTGAGAACCATAATGAATAACATGATTTGAAGTGAGAAAACTATATTGTTTTTGTACTAACCTAATACTTTGTCACTGCATAACAAATTCCAATCTGATCAAGTATTACTTAATTTTTACTACATTTTATCCGTGTTTTATATTTTTTCTTTTAAACTGTTAATTTTGAACTTCAGACTCTGAAGTTCTGGTTTTGAATTTTGCTAGGTTCAGCCATACTGATGAGTTGTAAATGATGAAACGTGTGTCCATGGATAATGTAATTATATATGACAATATTTTTTATAAATATTAATTATTTTTATACTTACAAACACTAGGGTTTCATGCTTATGTAATAATCAGTGCAGGAAGTGATGTTTATTGCTAGTAAGGAAATTTGATCCCAGTCACAAAGTCAGTCTTGACTCTGTAGGCTAGCATTCTATCTCAAGGCTACCAGCAATTACCATAGGAATTGAGGGAACTCAAGTGCCTATTAATGCCAAGTCGGTGGTCATAAGCAGTAAACAGTCAGAGTATTCAATGACAGGAAGTAGGAATATTTTGATTGACTGCATTTTCATAGTTCCTACAGAGGGCTCAACTTTGATTTCTTAAAGAAGCTTTTTATAACAATATTTTTATAAATAAACATTGACTATTATTTTTATACCTACACTGATGATTGCATAAGCATGAAACAGTGTAGGAAGTGGCAATTATTGCCAGTCAGGAGATTTGAACCCAGTCACAAAGTTAACCTCAAATCCGTAGGTTAACTTGTGAAGTCTATTTTTAAAGTCAAATTTAAGTACATGATATATCTAAACATGAAAACCCCTTTTAGCATTGAGAAAGAGAGACTGACTTTGTCTTTTATTTTATTTTATTTTTTCTTTAACTGGTTTTGTAAACTCAATTTTTCCTGGTTCAAACCATGAAGCAACCGCTTATGGATGTATTTTTAGATATTTTTGAAAATTTGAATCTTTTTTTTTCTTTTTTTTTTTTTTTAGTTCTGATTATAACAAATTGCTTAAAAACTAATACATTTCTGATAATTAGATGTTCTGTGAACCTGCAGTAAAGTGTTTTATATCTATGGTATAATAATACAGCTTAGTCAATCCATCAAATACATTAAAGATTTCTTTCTTTTTGCTTAGTATAATGTAACTTGTGTATCTTTGAATTGATCAGTATACTGCTAAAACCGTAGATCTTGTTTGTGTTTATATGTTCCTGGACAGAGTGGATGACATTACAAGAGTGGAACTATTCATCAAAACAGAAGGTGGGAGGGAGTGGTTAGAACGGTTACGACCTTTTATCAAAGGTCACATCTACTGATGAACCATCAAGGCCCTTTGGGTTTCTAGTATAAAATTAAATATGTAAGAAAACTGACCAACATTTGTAAACAAACAAACAAAATGACTGAACAGTTTTGTGTATGCACCTTAATGGCTTTCTTAACTTTGCCATTATTTATTTATATATTTATTTTTAGTATAAAGCTTGTGTTCAAGTCTCCGGATCTATATATTACCTAACCTCTGGAACATGTTTGCTTCCTTGTGCACATGCAGAGTGTATAACATTGCAAAAGAAGGTCATTCATTAAAACACAAAGATAGAAAGAAAGGGGGTGGGGTAAGATGGCAAAAGAACCGTTATGACCTTTTAAGTCGCATGTTTTATTTACTTGCTGCAGAAAGATGTGACACAAGATCGAAAGGTGGGAGGAGTAAACCTAGCACCCTTAAAGAAGGAGCACTTTTGACTTATTAAAAATTGCTTTGACATCCTCCGGTATAGGGCAGTAAGTAATAAATGTTACTCCATCTGAAAGATGGAAGGGTGGACCTCCTAGAATTGCACAAGACATCAGCTGTACCTCAGTTAATAGAAAAAAGATCATTTCAAAAGTGGCTCATACTCGTACTGAGGTAACTGCCTAACTAAGTTCGGCTGGATGAACCATCTAGGTTTGTAGGGATCTCAAATCAAAAATTAAAATCTAAGGATCATGAATGTGTGTAAGATAATTAAAATAAAGAGTACATGATGAGAAAAGTGTTAAGATGAATGGAATAATGTAAATAATTATGACTGGAAAGAATTGGTGTTTTTTTTTTTTGTTTCACTGTACAATATTCTTTTATGATAAGTGAAGGTAGGGTTGGAGAAAATGGTTGGCTGCCTGTGGGCATTCTGGTGGATTTAATTTTGTCATTATTTTTAAATGTAATTTTTGAAAGTACAGTTTTTATACTATTGCATGTTTTTGATTTGGATAACTATTTGATTAATAATAAAACAAAAATTACAGAAAAGATATTCGGAGTCTGTTTATCTTTATTTTCATGACAGGTGCTCGACTAAGCTTCTATCTATGGTTCCACCCCTTCATGTAAAACGCTCACAAATACTCATCTAGTTACAACTGTCAACAATTTCTCTCACTCTCTATCTGCCTAAGGCTAAACAAAAATTCCATGAACAAAATTTTTCTTAGAACTGTCTGTGAAACACAATACCGTGGGGTGGCTTCCCAGCTAACTATTACATGGTAGTTTTCAAGTGTAATGTTAATAAATTCTTGTGGAGTCTTAAATAAATAAACCGTACCCAATTTCCATCATTACCAATTTTAACAGTGTTGTCCCAGTAAAAAAATTTATTTTACGTTAATGCGATTAATACACGTATGCATGAACTTGTTTTGTAATGTTATGAATATAGATGAACACCAATGATTGTAATCTTAAAAGATTACTCTTTTTGACTGACTGAATTGTTTCCATAAAAATGCATCTCAAGATTGGTGAGCAACTCTATTACAAATGAAGATTTGGTATCTGTCTGAAGCTGAACTATACTATTATTGGTCTTATTATACTATCTTTTAAGGCTCAATTCAGTTTACTATTTTAAACTAATGTACTATCTTTCAATGGAGGGGGGGGGCATGTATCTTTTCTGTTATACCATCTTCCAAGACATTACTTCTTTTGGAGGGAGGGGTAGTGTAGTGTCTGTTGTCATGATACCATCCTTCCAATCATTGCCTCCTCTTTTGGAGTCTACATTTCTTTGTCATCAATTTTTTTTCTTCCGATAAAAATCAATATTTGATATTAGTTAATAATTAGTCTGTTTATCCAAAAGATTGTTGCAGAATGTTGCTAAGAATAATATTTATCTTGATTTAATTTCTTCCAGAAAATACTTCATCCAGATCGGAATTATTTTAAAAAGAAAACAGAATGGATGTAACTATGTATTCGTCCATACAAAGTTACTTCATTTTTCTCCTACTCATTATTTATGTATTAATGAAGTATAGTATATGTCCATGTGTCATGATACCACACTCCCAGTCATTACCCTCTTCTTTGGAGGAGAGGATAGTGTAGTATGTATACATTTGTCTTGATACCATACTCTCAGATTTGGATAAATATTTGATTAATAATAAACTCAGACTGTAAAAATATGCTCTCTCCAGTCACATATTTTCTCCATTCATCCAATGCAGCCGTAATCGAGATTGAACTCACTACACAAGTTTGTAGTGTAATTGAAATCTTGTCGGTAGCTGAATACTTGATGTTTCGCCAGGGCTATCAAGGGTATTTTTTATCATGACGCCATCACTAGATGGGGTGCCTACCACAGCTTAAGAGAATCCCATCTATCCTGGAGAAAAAGATTGCACCAGTTTCTCAACCTGGTATTTTTACTTTGCGGTACTTATAATAACAATAGGTATGTTGTATAAGTGCCTAAAAAATTATAGCATATTTATTCATGAGTTTTGAAGTTGGAAGAAATACAATTTTCTTTGATCTCTCTGGCTTAAACTTGAAGTAGCATTTTCATTGCTGAATAACTTGTTTATACTCATGATTATCTGCTCTTTTTTTATTTTTGACTTAGGTTTTGGAAAATTAAACACGATGGTAAGTTTTTACTTTAACTGCAATTCAACATTCACCATTAAATTGATGCATTTTATAGATTTTTGGGTCTGTTAAAAACAAATATATTTAAATTTGAGGCAGACACGTAATTTTCTGGAAATTAAGACATTTTTTATCCAGTATAATCCCTTATGTTTCCACTGGTGGTCATTTTTTTTAATAACTGAACAAGTACTTATGAACATGTTTTTGTTTTTAATTTTTTTTTACATGGGGGTCACCACTTATCAAGGCCCGAAAGCCACTCAGGGAAGGGTTATTGCGTGTACAGTAATCAATGAGATAGTATTGTAGTAATCATTAGAATTGGGGGTTTTAATAGAGTGTCTTACTTAAGGGGGCGGTTTGTCAGGAGTTTGTTTATGTTGGACTTGAAGACGTCCGAGTTGTAGTCAGGTGGGAAACAGGCAAGCGGCAGAGAGTTCCACTGGTGTACAGTTCTAAGAAAGAAGCTTTGCTCATGGAATCTACGATTGGAGCTCAGACGAGCACCTACCATGGAAATAATGATAAAACAAAGACAGGCTCGCAACGTCTCTTCTGTGGGAGAGAGGTTGCAGGGAAGAGAAAAGGGCATCCCCCACTAAACTACGAAGTCTATTTTGTACTCTGTCAAGGCAGGATAGGCTGTTTTTAGCAGCTCCTGCCCAGATGTGGCAGCAGTACTCCATCCTTGGACATACTTGGCTTTTATACAGATAGAGAATTGCATCAGTAGTGAGATATCCTCTGGAGCGGTAGAAGGATCCCACCATTTTCCCAGCGTCCCTGGCAACAGATTTGATGTACGTGTTCCATTTCAGATCAGGAGTAAAGGTCAAACCCAGAAGCTTGTTAAAACATGGAGCCTCTCCAAGACGAGAGCCATCCATTTCAATTGATGCCAGATGAGGATCAGAGTGTTGATGATGTAAAGATAGAAGCTTGGTTTTGGATGCATTAAAAGTGACCAGCCACCTCTTCCCCCATTGTACCACGCGCTCAAGATCAGAGGAGAGAGAATTAGAGAGAACTTTGTCATTTACGGCCTTTGATGTGTTGCCATAGATGGTCGTGTCATTAGCATAGATGTCAACGAATGATTTAAGTATGTGTTCAGGGAGATCATTGATGTAGATCAGGAAGAGAGTTGGGCCCAGGATGGACCCCTGGGGGACTCCAGCATTAATACTGTGGGCCTCTGATTTCTGCCCATCAACCACTACTTTTATGAACCTATCAGAGAGAAATGATTTAATGATTGAGAAAATTTCCAGTAATACCGTAGCTGGAAATCTTGTGAAGTAGGCCCTTATGCCATACCTTATCGAAGGCCTTCGATATGTCAAGAGCAATTGCCCTGAAAAGGAAACCTTTGTCAAGAGATTTACTAATCCTATGTGATATAACCATATTGCATGTCACTAAGAAGGTTGTTTCTGTTGAGCTGGTTGACTACTTCTTTATTTAATATGGATTCCAACAACTTACTCATGACACACAGGAGACTTATTGGTCTGTACTGAGAGGGAGATGACTTTTCACCTGAATTCTTAGATATAGGGCATACTGATACAGTTTTCCAGGGTGTTGGAAAGCACCTCTCCTTAAGGCAATGCTTAAACAGTTTTGTAAGTAGGGGGGCAAGTTTTGGTTGGAGCTTTTTCAGCACTATAACTGGAATGCCGTCAGGGCCAGTTGCTTTACTGGAATCAAGGTTCATGTATTACATCCCCCTCCCATGTTAAGAATGGCAATGGCTAATGAAATTCATTAATACATTGGAAAAAAAAAATTGTCTTAATATTCAGAAAAATACTTGTCTGCCCCAAATTTGGTTGTGATTTATTTTCAGCAGATCCGAAAACCTATGAAAGTTGTTGATTTAAAGGTGAGTTTTGAGTTGTAGTTACAGTAAAAATTTACCGATGTTGTCAAGCAGAGAAGAAAGCCATTCTAAATATGAGGAAAAGGAGTGGACTTTTATGTTTTCTGAGAGGAAGATAATCATACTTTGTCCCAAAAACTGCAAGTCAAAAAAGAGCAGATAATTATGACTGTACCCTAATTTTTTTTTTTTTTTTTTTTAAATATATTGTGTAATGTGATGCGTTCAGATGGTTCCTAATTATCTCACAACATCCCGTTTAGCATAGCCTTAGTCTTTTAAAGATTAAGGTCAATAGGTATCTCCTGTTTTTACGTTAATCATCTTTCATTCTTTTTAGTGCCTTACATCAAGTGGCTTCATGCCTTGTTTGGAGAGACTTCCATAACAAAAGTAGTGGGGGCAGGCGGGGGAGTCCACCCCTGCTAATTGGCAGCTAAGTCTTCAACATGCTTCAACCATTTCTGGTTTTAGTGACACACCAAAAGCGCAACTCCATGTCTGCTCTCCGAATATGTTCAACATATTATCTTAAATCATTTTCAAAGTAAAAACCTCAAGATTTATTTTTCTCGCAATTAAAAATCTTTTTTTTCTTTTATACAAATAAGTATAAATTCTAAGAATGAAATTTGAATCTTGAAATGGTAACTCTTAAACAAATGAAATCTTATTCAAGCTGAAATGTTCAAATTCTACAATAATGAATGTTAGAATTTGAGGCTACCTCGAAAAAGATTCTTGAATTCCCAATGGCAAAACTTGAGAATGCTTTTATTGTTGCATATTTTTATAGCATAACAAATCTACAAAGCTGAAATCAAATAATTGTCCCTATTTACTGACCTCCCTACAAGGGCAAAGGTAGATACAAGATTTTTTTTTTTTAATGTGGGGAAAATCCAGTTCTCCAAAAGGGAGCCCTCTGGATTGGAACAAAACTAAAAAAAAAAAATGTCTCCATCTATGGATTGCTTCTTCACTAACCGAGGATGGAATAAACTAAGCATAGCATTAGAATGGATTGTAGACTTTGTTCCTAACCAAAAAGTTGTTTTGTATAATTTATTGAAATATTGCAATTACAAGGTAGAATCTGCTTTATATTTTTTTTATGTTTTTTTCATCCCAAACAAGACATGTTGCCATGTGAATGTAAGTAGTAAGCGGCTACTATTCAGGATCATGTTTAACAGGGAAATGTGAGAAGTTGAGCAGCAAGATCTGTTCACATTACATTTAAACTTTTGCAAGTTAGTATAATCATGGAAGCAGGAAACAAGGAGGGAATTCCAAAGTCTAGCAGTTGAATGGGAAGAAGCTATTATAGAGTAGAAGGCTTTACAGCATCTAAGGATCTCAACAGTGAAGAGATGAGATTTTGCTGCTTGTCAGGTTAGTTGGGAGTGTATACATTGAGGGGCACAAGTGGTAGGAGTTTATCAGAACACATTCCATTGAATGAAAACAGGCACAGTGATGCAACATTTCAGTGATGGGAGAAAAGTTGAAGCTTGGCCGATATTGTAGAACCTAGTGGAACTCATTTTTTGAATCCTATGTAAAGGTGAGAAACTAGTAATGGGTGCACCAGCCCTGATGTGGCAATAATACTTCATGCAAGGGTGAATTGTGGCTTAGCAAAGATATAAAATGCTCTCTGGTATGAGCAGTTTTCTAGTATGGTAGTGTGGTATATGTCCATTTGTCATAATACCATATTCTCCAGCTATAAAATATATGCGACCATATCCAGGGATAAAATTGCCTTGCCCGTTCCAACGGTTTATAAATACAATATTTTCTGTCATTTACATTATGCATTGCACTTTTATTTATTTAAAAAAAAAATTTTTTTTTTCTTAATCAATATTCAATAGTAATTAATCATTTATTTTCCAAAGGTTAGTTACAAAATATTGCTAAGAATAAGATGTAATTTGATTTGATTCCTTCCAAAAAATACTATGTCCAGGTCGGAATTATTTTAAAATAGTAATTATGTATCAGGTATAACTTAAGTGATGACTCCAGTTCAGAATCTGGCTTGAACCACTATTCACGTTTGGGCTAATATCTTTTTGAAAGGTATAAATCACCCCTTCCCCCAATTTCTCTAGGTATGGTTTAATTAGTGTTATTAATTGAAGACTCCCTGCATGACAACATACTAATAACTCAATTAAGACTAATAACAGTAGAGTACTGCAATTTTATAATATCTGATGAAAGTGGGAATATGTTTTCCAACAATGTTTGTTTGGAATAGGTCAGCCAAGTTTAAATCCAAAATCAATTTCAGTAATATTGTATGGAACATTTCCAAAATAAAAGCCCAAAGATATTTTTCTAACAATTGAAAAAAAATTTTTATTTTTTAAATAAGTGAAATTCAATTCTTGAAATGATTACTCTTGAAGCAAATGAAATTTTATTCAAGTTGAAATATTTAAGCTCTATCACTACGAATCTTAGAATCTAGGCACTTGACACCTCTAAAAAGATTCTTTAATTCCCAATAGAAAAACTTTAAAAAATGTTTCTAACCTATCACCCTGAACTCAATCTTTGGCAGCTCTTACTATGTTTTTTTATCTGCCAACCTTGTTTTTTAACCCTATTAACTACAGCTATTCTCACAAGAACTGTCCTGATATAACACAAAACTGCACCCAGTCATGAGGTCCCTAATCTGGGAGCTTTTGCAGAATGGAAAAAATTTACCAGAGGCTGTCGTGATGATGCTTACCACATCCAGGTTCAAAGTTGCATTGGGCATTCAGATGATATATAAATCCTATCTTTTTATGTGATGTATTGTACTTTAAAAAAAAAAAATTTTTTTTCTTAATAAAATTGATTGATTGCTATCTATACTTTCGCTATAAAATGATCTTATAAAATTCAATGTTTCACCTAGAATGAAATTTAGCTTAACAATATCCAAGAAACTGGTTAGTATAGTTGTTTTAAATTTTTGAAGGGGCAATTTCTAAAATATAAAGTAAAGTCGATCTTTTTTATCATTTTTTTGTCATCAATAGCTTTCTTCTGATAAAATCAATATTTGATATTGGTTAGAAATTAATTTTTCCATCGCAGGATGTTCCTAAGAAAAGATGTAATTTGATATAACTCTTTCCATAAAATACTTTGTCCAGGTCAGAATTATTTTAAAGTGGTTGTCATTTTTAAAAGAAAAAAAATAGAATTGACATAATTCTGTATTCATCAATATAAAGTTACTTCCCTTTGTTTTGAACAAAATATAAAAACAAAAAAACTGGCATAGTTAAGATAAAAAATAGAAGTATCACAAGCATGGAAAGAGTGATGCATGGAATATTGTTGCCATATCTAGGCTGCTGCATCAAACACTAGTCTCTCTCAGTTCTCTCTCTCTCTCTCTCTCTCTCTCTCTCTCTCTCTCTCTCTCTCTCTCTCTCTCTCTCTTAAGCAGGGTCTAAAAAGTGTCAAATCTAATAGGTTCTGCACTATTAGCCAAGCTCCAGCCTCTGTCCCATCACTACAATGTTGTATCCTTGTACCTGTTTTACAAGTACTTCAATGGAATATGCTCTGAACTCTTTAAACTTGTGCCCCTTCAATGTACATACATCCGAATAACCTAACAAGCAGCAAAATCCCACCCCTTCACTGTTGAGGACGCTAGATGCCAGAAAAACTTTTACTCTAATAATACTCTTGGACTGCTAGACTTTGGAATTCTTTCTCTCTGTTTCCTGCTTCCCCGACTGTATTAATCTGCAGAAGTTCAAATGTAATGTGAACAGACATGATCTCAAATAGCAGCCATTTGTTTTCCAAATGGCAATATGTTTTGGTTGGGATGGAAAAGAGTTTTTTAAAAAATGTAGGAAGGGGGGGGTAGAAAAGGAAAAAAAAGAAAAGGTAGGAAAGGAAAAGAAAAAAGGTAGGAAAGGAAAAAAAAGTAGGAAAGGAAAAGCAGTGGGTTAGGCATGCCATTAATACATATTTTATTTTTCTCATCTTGTCAAGCATAATACAAATTTATTGGTAGATACAACTGGTAGTATTATAAAAAAATGGAAATAATTGAACTTTTGGTGCTTGTTTACATTGGTGATCTTTTAAATCAACGCATTTCAGGTGAAAATATTATGTACTTAAGTGTGTCATGGCAAAATTAGTATAAATTTTAAAAATTATGAAAAATGAGTCAGTAGAAGATGTGCTAGAGGTATTTTTAACAAAAAATCAGCCATAGTTACATTTTCAAATGTGTTAATTTAAAAATGGCAGATTCTTAATTTGTCAATTTAAGTCAAGGATTATCTCCCTTGTTTGTCAAACTGAACTGGTCGCACAAATCTTCCACAGTAAAACATAAAATTCAATAATTTGATAAATTTTATTTTTACTTGTAATTATTTTTCTATTTCATCATTTTTAGGATTTATACTAATTTTGCCACGTAAGTACATAATGTTTTCACCTGAAATGAGTTGGTTTAAAAAATTATCAATGTAAACAAGCACCAAATATTTTTACTGAAAAACAGAATTGTATTCGTTGTATTACCTCATCTTAATGCAGGTTCCCATCTAATACACAAATAAATCAATATGAAGAAAATACATCATATACCCAAAGAATGATAGTGAGCATTGGCTGAAATAGCATACAAGTGTAAATAATGCTGTTAGTGACAAGTCTGGAGAAAAAGCAATTTATAACAACTCTTAAAAATTCAGGCGGAAATTAATTTGTCTGCCATTTTTTATCTTCTATGATTTCTAACATCAATTTGCTATTTGACTTCCGCTTGAATGTTACGACATTGGATGCATGCTCGAATTACCTTAAGCGTAAAAATAATAGTTCAGTATTGAAAATTTATCCTCTACAATTGGTAAACATCTTTTTCTTTTCTTCTACTCTTTATTTATTTATTTATTATTTTTTTTTTTTTTTGCATATCTTTACTTTTTTTTTTTTAATGGGATTAGATCTTTTTTTTTTATTATTATTTTACATTTTTTATTTAACTTTTTCTTTTCTTTTTTTTTGCTACTAATTATGTTTTTTGTTTTTGCACATTTTTTTTTTTTTACTTTTTAAAAGCTCTAAATTTTTTATTTACATCTTTTTATTAATTTTATTAATTTTATTTTTATTTAATTCTTGATTACCTCTTTAACTAATTTTATTCACCATTTCATCTATTGAAGATGATGTCTTAAAGGTGTTTTTCCATAAAGTTAAAGGTGACAAGATGTGGTTGCTTTAAATTAAAAGAAACTTATTTTATCCTCAGATTATTTTTTCTATCACTTCAAACATTTATTTATTTGAATAAAATATGCATCAAATGCGCTTGAAAACCAAATCACAGCGTAATATAAACAAATATTTTATTTGTTTGAAATTTATCACAAATATATTTCAGAGGTATACTCCATGTTCAGTGTGTTGTGGTTTCTTTTTTTTTTCTTTTTCTTCTTCCTTGCCATGTTGTAAAGTTTGAGAAAGAAGTCTGTTTGTAAAGAGCCACGCATTGCATCTGGCGGTTGTATTTTGAAATGTTTAAACTGTGCATAGGCAATGCGAGAATAACGTAAAAAAATGAGAGTTCATATAGAAATGTTTTAATTTGAATAAAATAGAATACGCATCAAGTGCGCTTGAAAGCCAAATTACAACGCAATATTAGGAAAATAAACAGATATTTTACTTGTTTGAAATTTATCACAAATATATTTCAGAGGTATACTCCATCTTCAGTGTGCTGTTTTGTTTCTTTTTTCTTTTTTTTCTTCTTCCTTGCCATGTTGTAATTTTGGAGAAAGAAGTCTGTGGCAAGGAAGAAGAAAAGGAAAAAAAGAAACAAAACAATGAAGATGGAGTATACCTCTGAAATATATTTGTTATAAATTTCAAACAAGTAAAATATTTGTTTATTTTCCAAATATTACGTTGTGATTTGGTTTCAAGCGCACTAGATGCGTATTTTATTTTATTCAAATTAAATCAATGTTTCTATATGAACTCTCATTCTTTATTTATTTATTTATTTATTTACATCTGCTTGACAGTAATTTCATGCTTTTTTAATAGCACTTTTACTGTAGTATGTAGTTGCCTAATGTTTCTGGTGTTATTCAGTAAGTTTACAAAGGAGGTTTTTCATGTAATTAAAGATAATTTAAGTAAAACAATCGATATTAATACTAACAATTTATATCAAATAATTTTTAGCATAATTGACAAGAAAAGGTAAAATAGATTAGCCTTTCATTTTCAACTTATTTTACTTCATTTTTCTTTTTCTGTCCTATTTATTTTCCATCCTACTGTTTCCTGCCCCCTTCCCTCCTGCTATCCCCTTTTTCCTCTCTCCTGTTCCTTTTTCCTAAAAGTTAGGGAAATTGCATAGGACCATTATCTATAATGATGTCCACAAAATCTGGTCACATGCCCAATTCACAAGTAAAACATATTTAGCATGTATTAGCCTATTGGAACTGCTCTCACATGATTTATCAAAATATGCACCATATATATATGTTGGAAGCAAACAACACAAGAGGCGAAATGAGAAAACCAAAGTCATCTCAAACCAATACAGTTCTATATAGAGTTAGTTTTGAGACAGTTTAAGACGGTTTACAGATTGTCTTGAGTTTACAACACTTGTAGGACTGTTTCCAGTTTGGGACAGTTGAATGCAGGTTGTGGCTTGGAACAGATCCGGAATCTTATGATATGAGCTGATGACAGGAAAGACTTGTCAAATGACTAAGACATGGTGTTTAATGTTTTGGAAGATCAATGGTTAAAAAAAAACTCACACACACACTTTTTGTTTGGAGTTGTTTTCTTTTTTTAATATTTCTGAGCTACTGTGCTCGCCCTTCAGCAGACAGCAATATGAGAGAATGTGACATGACCAGAATAGCAGATGAAAGTGAAAGATATAGCACACTGCATTGGGTTCGACAATTGTTATCTAGTAAGGGAGCACATGTTTAAATCATTACTATATTTTATACTAGCGGAGGTGCCCGGCGTTGCCCGGGTGTTTGTTGGTGTAAAAGAAAAAAAAAAACGAACCTGAAGGCAGAAAAGAAAGTGAAAGGAAACGTGACATTTTACTGCTACATTAGGGAGATATAGGAAGTGAAAAGCGTGTAAATTTAGCTATGTTAATCAAAAAGTTAACTTGCAGAAACAAACGTTGGCTGGAGGCCAATTCAGCTTTCCGTCGTTTCATTTCCTTCATGATGTTGGAGAAAACCAGCTCCCCACAAAAAGGGAGTGTCCAAATGAATAGCATTTATCTATTATGTGGGGTTTCCCTGACATTGATCAAAGCTGATTGCTTTCTGGAGATCCCGGCACTAAAGACCGGGTAGCTACCTTCGCTTTCAATTCAGTTTCGCTTTTATATAAAAAAGCCGAACAAACACGCGAGAGGAAGGAATAGCGTGTATTTTATAAAAGTTGATCAAAATAAATCTAGATACGACGTCCCTTCGTAAATTGTGGATATTATGATCTAGGGAGTATATACAGTTTTAAAAAATAGTACCCCCCCCCTAGAACTCCCGTGAAAAAGCTTTTGCTAAACATACAAAAACGTGTGCGGCCGTTTTGTCATATATATATATATAGAGAGAGATATAAAGTAGATTGGCATGTTAATAAAAAGTTTCAAGTGTAATATATTTATATTCATATTTTTATTTTACTAATCACAGTAATATCACTGGAACTATTATCCTATGCACTAGGATTGAACCTCTCAGCATAGTGTGAAGAGTTCTGTGTTCCTAAAACCTGACATGTTTTCATCTATCATTGTGTGTGTATATATATATATATATATATATATATATATATATATATACTAGCAAAAGTACATGTCGTTGACTGGGTTCAAAAACAGCCTACAGAAAATGGACTCTGATTTATGAAAGTATGATAGGTTATGAAAAGGAAGGGTTGTAAATTTGGGTTGAATTTGGGGGGTATCAAAACCAAAGCAAAATATGATGAAAGTAAAAATAAAATAGATAAACCCCATAATTTATTATACCATACCTGTTCACACTGAAACACTTATCACAATATTCTGTGGATCTATATTAAAAAACCTTGTTTAACTTTGTGACATATTTCTATTCTATGGAGGTCAGGCGCGAACGAACACCCCCTAATTTTATTATAGCATATTTCTTCAAACTGAAACATAATTATCAAAGTATACTTATGCAGATAGATATGAAAAGTCTTTATTAAAGTTTGTGCCTATTTCCATTCTATGGAGGCCAGGTGCGAATGCAGACCCCACAATTTTATTATACCATCCCTATTTAAATTAAACATACTTATCAAAGTATTATTATGTACATCTATATCAAAAACACTTGTAAACGTTTTTTTTTTTTAAATTTTTTATTTCCATACTTTGTGGACCAGGCACGAACGCAGACCCCACAATTTTAATGAACCACCGTTCTGCCAGATCAAACATACCCATTCCTGTGTCTAGATACATCTTTTATCATGTTTTTTAAAATAGTAAACCATATAGGAGCCTATTCGTGACCACACACACATTCAGCTTTATATTATATATATATTTATATAAGCATATATATTTGGGTAGAGCACTGTCGTAAATAATCCCACCCGCTACTTAATTGGCTGAAAAATGTGTAGCTCGTTTGTTTGTTTACAAACAGGCGGTTTGAGCACTGTAAGAGTGGTGGATGTCTATTTAAATAGACATTCCAACGAGTTATTTGTGGGCGTTCCTTCTGTGGTCGAGCGAGAACTGCCGACTGTCAACACGACGGTTTTGGTTCAATCCTTGACTTGGGAGAGATGCTAGTCTAGCGGCACTGATGAGTTGTGATACAACAAAACAGGACTGTATGTCGATGACTACAAATATATATATATACATAAGTCTGTAGACTGTTACTATTTATTTACCATACATATCAGCCCAATATTCCATTAATGATCTATTTGTATTCAACGTTTACTGTTTTTAAATTGGCAATGTGATATGAAATATAAGCACTTTTTTTTATTATTAAGGGATCACCACTTATCAAGGCTCAGACCACTCGAGGATAAGGGTTAAAGAGTGTATAGTAATCGTTAGTAGTGGAAATTTGGTAAATTGGATTACTTAAGAGGAACGGCTCATCTAGAACTTGTTTACATTGGACTTGAAGACGACCATATTGTAGTCAACTGGAAAGTAGGTAAACACACAGTTCCACAGGGGTGAATTTCTAAGAAAGAAACTTTGTTCATGGAATCTATGTCTAGGTTTAGGCACAGATAAACAGAGTGGGAAATTGATAGTGGTTTCAGTTAGACAAGTGTTTCTTGATAATGTTTGGCAAGGGGGACCATAGATTGGAGCTCAGACGAGCACTTGCCATGAAAATAATGATAAAGCAAACTCGCAAAATCTCTTTTGTAAGAAAGAGGTTGCAGGGAAGAGAAAAGGGCATCCCCCACTATGCTACGAAGTCTATTTTGAACTCTGTTAAGGCAAGATAAGTCCTTTCTAGCAACTCCTACCTAGATGTGGCAATAATACTCCATCCTTGGACGTACCTGGCTCTTATATAGGTAGAGAATTGCATCAGCAGGTATTGATCTACTGGATCAATAGAAGGATCCCACCATTTTTCCAGTGACCTTGGCAACACACGATGTACATGTTCTATTTCAGATTAGAAGCTTGTCAAAACATGGAGCCTCCCCAAGATGAGAGCCATTCATTTCAATTAATGTCAGATGGGGATCAGAACATTGATGATGCAAAAATAGAAGCTTGGTTTTAGATGCATTAAAAGTAATCAACCACTTTTTCCCCCATTGTACCACATGCTCAAGATCAGAGGAGAGAGAATCAGAGAGAACTTGGTTGTTTATAGCCTTTGATGTGCTGCCATAAATGGTAGTGTCATCAGCATAAATGTCTACGAATAATCTAAGGATGTGATTTGGAAGATCTTTGATGTAGATATAAATGTCCTTAGTATATATAGTTCCATGTCTATTATGAGCAAGCATCAACAGTGGATTATTCTTTGACTCTGGAGTTTGTTTTTCTTAGATCTTCCCATACATTAAGATTTTTAAATATCTTTTAAATTTATTATAACTGAGCTCCATTAATACATTATATTAATGCAGCCTTCCTCATCATTTCTAATACAAATCATCCTATACTAATTTAAGATATACCCAGATTTCTACTTTTAATGGAACCTCAGATTATTGACTCACTAGGCACTGAATTAATACATTATCAAAGCATCAGATAAGCTAGTCACATTTGATATCTTTCACCTTGTGGGTTGAGCTTCCAGTGTCTCTGTGAAATCTAATGTACTGATGGAAAATCAAACTATTGCATAGTGTTCATTAAGAAAGAAATTTGTGTATGTTCTTTCGCAAATAATTGAACACTCCTTATTTCTTATGTAACTCTGTTATATATATATATATATATATATATATATATATATATATATATAATATATATATATATATACACACACTAGCAGTGAGATTCGATATTGCCCTGGATTGAATGATGATCAACGAATGTTTCACACTCGTATGTTTTTTTGTGTCATCGAAATTGGTGAAATACTCATTTTTCAATCAAATGGATTTATTGCCTGCTCTAGTCAGATCCATTCAGTGCACCGGGAAAAATCTTCACATGCCTCCTTGAAGTGACTACGTCCACAATACATTGTAGTCTATATCGCACTGTAGAGAACCTACTTTTGATTTTATAAAATTATTATATATATATATATATATATATAATGGCTTGAATTTAAGTTTTAAATAAAGTTAAGTATCATGTTTCAACCTACTGTTTTTATGTCAGGCCTTTGGGCTTGTGTGATAATAAAATTTCTCAAATGCACATGTGATGTTAGGTTGTGTAACGTGTTAACTTTGGTCAAAATGACCTATTCCTTTTATCATATTATTTTGATTATCAATACTTATCAAAGACGTTCCGATACAAAACCTAAGAACACTGCCAGACACATAAAATGCCTTCCTATGAAATTACATAAAAATTGGTCCAGCTATTTTTGAGTCCATAGAGAATGAACTCGCACAGATGACGTTCCTTTTTTATAATCGTGTATAATAAATGAGCCAAGAAAGAATATCTTCAATTAAGGAAACCTATCAAGATAGTAAAAGCTCTACTTGGTTAAGAGGAGTAATTCATACTTTAAATTAAAAAGATGATTAAATCATTAGATCAAGAAAAGTGGAAGTGGAAAAAAAACCTCTTTAGGCTATGCCATTTTTGTTCTGTTTCCAAACGAAAAAAGCCCTTATCATTCAAAGTGTGTATAGCGTTTAGAAAAAAATCTCACTCGCTTCATGCTATAAACTTTGAATGCTAACGTTTTTTTGTTTTTTATGTTCTGAAATAGAGAAGACATCCATTGCATATTATAAACACAAGAAATACATTTTCAAATATTGTACTGGTATTTTATGTATTTGAATCGATAGTCTCAAAGAAGTCTTGAAAAGGCAAAACGTTGAACATATATCTTCGTTTGTTCCTTTTTCATATCTACATCACATTGGAATATCATTTACATACTTTTCATATATATAAATATATATATATATATATATATATATATATATAATTTTTATTTTCCTCATATCTTGCTACGATGTGCAGACCGTTTTGATCATTATTAATCCCATCAGGCAAGAAAAAAATTTATAAAATTTTTAAAAAATTTTAATTTTCAAAATTTTTTTCTTGCTTGATGAGGTCAATAATGGTCAAAATCTGCACATCGTCGCAAGATATGACTATATTTACCTAAAGAAAATAAAAATGATAAATTTGCTCTCTTTGATTGAGCACTATCAGCGACCCTTGTTGGAATTCAATGATTCTGATCTTTTGAATATTTTTCAACCTGGAACACACATATATGTATATATACACACACAATTGGAGGTGTCTGATTATCAGTACTGACTTATGATCTGGATATGCCAAGTTTGAATCCTGTTCATTCCACAGGAATATTTTAAATTGGGATATTGGTAACCTTCATGTAGCCTCTCTTGTAAGCATCCAATTTTTTCTCAAAAGAATTTTGATTAGAAAGGTATCAAGGAAACCGATGCTAACAATGGAATCATCTGATTGATGAGATAAAAAATATAATCCCACCCCACTTTTCCTAAAAATACTTTTATTGCTTGCAGCCCTTCCATGAAGAAATCATCTAGTTTTGATAGTGGACTCGTATATCATCAAGCCGTTTTTTAATTTGCTTTGATGTTGTGAGTTTAGCAGTTATAGTTCATCATCTTCATGGAGTTGCTTTGGTTGGGGTTATAATTTGTTTAGTGTTAACCACAAACTTTTCTTTACTTAAAAACACTAATTGCATGAGGAGTTCTGTTTACACATGAAATACCAACATTTTTATAACTAATATAGATTTGTCAAAGGTTTGCAGGCAGATTCCCATTGACTGCAATCAGGTACTCCTGGGCAACAACAGGTCGAGTGAGCTAGTATATATAGTATTTTTGCTGTTAAGATTCCCCCACCCATCTCTACCTTTATGAAAATCTACATGATTAAAGATTTACAAGGAAGCAAATGCCATCAGTAAAATTGACCTCTGTCATATGGGTGTGCTAGGATTGGTTCTCTTATCGGATATCTTAGAACAAAAGCAGTAAAATAAAAAATGAAAGTGCATTTTGGAGAAATTCCAAAAAGAAAGAATATTAATTTCTTTAGGAATAAAACAAGTATTTTCTATTAGTGTTGTATAATAGTGAATGCGGAGAGCTGTATTATTGTAATTAAATATTCAGGTCATAATTGAGAACAGTACCAAGCTGGATATATCGGCTACACGTAAAAACATATGCACACACACGCACATGCACACACACACACACACGCACATGCACACACACACACACACACACACACACACACACACACACACACACACAAAATAAAAAATTTGACCATATTCAACCATAAAACATTCATTCTAAGTCAAAGACTATAACTCTCTCTCCCCCCCCCTCCCCCCCGTTTTTACCGAGCTAAAAAGACTAGTACAAACAAGATGCTTTTCCAGTCTTTTTTTAATATGGGAACTTTTCTTGATAGTATACACTCATGAGCAAAAAAAAAAAAAAAAAAAATGGGCCAAGAGTGAAAGAAGGAAGATATCGATTTTTCAGTATTTTTGTTAATTTTAACTGAAAATTTCTCTTTTGCAGATAATTATTATTATAGCATATAATAAGTGAAAATAATTAATCCTAAAAATGTTAAGACCGCATTTTGGGGGATATAAAAAACAAATTGCAGGATTGAGGCATTCCAAAATGACTAACAAGCAGATTTTTGATATTTTAAGAAAAGAAAATGTGAAAATATCTTTTTCTGCAGTGAAGCGACTTGGTCAAAGGTTTGAAGTCGAATGTTTAGTAAAAGGGAAATCTGGATCTGGTTGCCCTAGAGCATCCACTTTGAAGGACGACCACAAGCTTAAATTAACTGTTTTGAAGGATTAAAAGAAAACTTATGTTGACCATAGCAAAGAATTCAAAACAGGGGCTGGAAATTCTCTTTCTAGACATACAATATCTAGGCAAATGAAAGAAATGGGATTTTCCTCTAAAAGGTGTGTAAAGAAGCCATTTTTATCTAGGAAGAATATCAATGATAGAAAGATTTTTCTCATATTATGGCAAGAAAGATACAGACTGGTTCAGGAATGATTTCTGGTTAGATGAATCAAGATTTTGACTTGTTAGTGATGCTCCCAAACGATGCAATCGAAGAACTGGAGTATGCTTTTCGGAAAGTTGCATAAAAACGACAATTAAACACGGGAATGGAGGGATAATGGTATAGGGAACTTTTACTGCAGCAGGAGTTGGGGAACTTATTAGATGTGAAAAGTCAATCAATGCAAAGGAATACATATGAATATTAGAAACAGAACTGTTACTAAGTATTCAGAAGCTAGGAATATCCCAGAACATTATTTTTCAACATGATAATGCCCCTGCACACACTGCTAAAGTCACAGAAAAATGGTTTTCTGATAACTCAATTGATGTGATATTTTGGCCAGGTCAAAGCCCCGATTTAAACCCAATTGAAATATTTGGTTCATAATATCTCATGCATTGGTCGGAAGAACTTTTTTGAACAATGACAAACTGTGGGAAGCTGTACAAAGTTAATGGAATAGCATCTGTTCTTCACAGTGTTCCACTTTGGTTGAGAGCATGTTTAAAAGGATTGATCTTTTAAAGAAATTAAAAGGGAATGCGATTCCATCCTAAGCATTTATTAATGTAAATTTCGTGTTCTGTGTTATTAATCTCGTTTAAGTTTCCTTGTTCAATTGTTCTTTGTTCAATATAGCTTTTAGTGCAATAAAATGTATAAAATCTGTTTGGCCCTTTTTTTTTTTTTTTTTTTTTTTGGCTCACGAGTGTACATATGAAACTCTAGTCTTCTTCAAAGTAATCTCCTCCGGCTGCATTACATTTGTTGTAATGTTCCAACAACGTCTGGAAGGCCCCGTAGAAGCTCTTATGTAAGCATGTCAATGACTCTTGTCACGGCCTCTTTCATCTCCTCAATTGTCTCATAATAACAGCCTCTAACAGGTTTCCTTGAGCTTAGGAAATAACCAAAAGTCACAGGGAGCAAGGTTTGGACTATAGGGAGGATGAGGAACTGTCTTGATGCCCATCTTGTTCAAATAGTCTGTGATAAGGATGGGACAAACTTTTCGCAAATCTTCTGCATCTTCAGTTCCTCACAAATAATTGTATGTACAGTTCTCACACTGACATCAAATTATGCACTTTGTTTTTATAGATGCACAACAGTCCTTATCCATGGAATTCTTTATTTGACCAATTAACTCTGGTGTTCTGACTTCCTTACTTCTCCCACACCTTTCATCATCCTTCGCAGACTTCCTGCCTTCCTAGATTCTCTTATGCCACTCAAAAACTGATGCTTGATTCATGCAAGATGGTTGAAAAGCAGTCTGAAGCATTTCATACGTTTCTGTGGCATTTATTCCAAGTTTAAAACAGAATTTTATTGCATATCATTCTTCTGAAGTGTCCTCACGTCCAGATTGCATTTTTGAAATTCACCAGCTGTGACAATCAGGCTTTAGTAGGTTGTATTCCAATTCCTGCTGCAGCTGTTCATTTGAACCTGAAATCATACAAATTGGTCAGTCATCTCATAAGATGTATATTTATATTTTTTTCAATTTTCTCATTGTTTTTGCTGGGCATAACCAAGTGCCAGGCAATTGCACTTAAGAGAACAGCAAGGATACTAAAAAGAGCTCTCGGTTGGTTTCAATAAAAAGCAGGGAAATGTTGGCAGCTGGTTTGGCTGTCCCATATCCAGCATTACAATCTTCAAAGAAAGAAATTGAAAAAAATATATATTGAATACCAGACATTCACTGATTATTTAAAATACTCTGACAAAGAAGTTTTTTTTATTATAGAATTCTAACTGTCCTGTTAAGCACTATTGTTTGGATCTTGCTTGCACTTGATTTACCAGGTATATTCGCCGGATAGTTTTTGAAATTCTTTTTCATTAACTTGGTTGCCTGTATGATTGCTGGAACAATGAAGATATTCTTGGATTCCACTTTGATGTCATGTCATACATCAACATCTTTTCTGATTCTCTCTTGTCCAGCCTGGCACAATGGGGGAAAAGGATGATTAAGTACTTCAAAAATCTAAAACCAAGCTTCCCTCTTTTCAACATCAATGCTCTGATCCTTACTTTGCTCTAAGTGAAATAAATGGCTCTCCTTGGGGAAACCCTTTGCTTTGATAAATTTTGGGATGGACTTCCACTGTAAACTTGCATCAAATATGTTGCTAAGGTCACTGGAAAAATGGTTTGATCATTCTATCACAACAGAAAGTATCTCAAGCCTGGTAGTCCTCTACCTGAATAAGTTTGATATATCCTAAGATGGAGTACTGTTGCCACATCTGGAGAGGTGCTGTTCAGTGAACCTTTTCAAACTTTGATAAGATAAAGACTGATTTCAAAATCTGGTGGGTAATGTCCTTTTCTCTTCCCTGCAGCTTATTTCTCATTGATGTGACTACATTTTGTTTTCTTTGCTCTGTTGATATTTTCATGGTAAGTGTTCAACTCTGCTCCAATTTATGGTTATCTTCTGGAAAACACTCACAACAAAAATTCCTCTACCTACAACCATTATCAATAATTTCCCTTTCTTTCATAGTGTACCTAAAGCTAAGTGGAACTTCCATGAGCGAAGTTTCCTTCCTAGAAATAAAAGAAAATGAATGGTGCCACAGAATGAAACCGATTTATTTTTTTATTTTACATCATCTACTAGATTCATATTATGTAGTTTAATTATATTTCGACAAATGCACATTTTTTAGTATCCCCCCCCCCCCAACAAAAGAGGGATTTGACTTTGAGTAATTCACTCCCATTTGTTTGTTCATATTTTTCTTAATAACCACACCTTGGATTTTTTTTTTTTTAATCTTGCACAAACATTAGTCATGGTGAAATGAAATTTTTCACTTGTGGAGGGGGACCTCACATGCTCAACTTGTTTTCATTACATTTATTTTATTCTAAAAAATTCTAAAAATTCTGTTTGTTTTTTTTTTATCTATGTTAGGTAAACGTTCATTCATTTTCTTTTCCATGTAAACTATTTTAATTTATATTTAAAAAAGATGTTTTACTTTTCGTATTAATTATTTTTAGAAAAAAAAATTTCTGTGAATAAATATTTTTAGAAAAAAAAAAAGATTAATCAGCTTTGTGATTAATTCATGTTTTGACTTACATTTTCGTCAGTGTCTTCAGATTAGGCAGCACCATTTACTTCTGACGACTTTCAAAACCAGAAGTAGCTTGGATGATCGATAAATATATTATATTGCTGTTTTTATTTTTAACAAATCACATGTTTTTATAATATAAAAATAAATTTCTCAATATACCTGATAATTATTAAAAACCCAGTGAAACTTTAGTAAATTGGTAAACTACATTTATTGTTGTGTGTGTGTATATATGTGTGTGTGTATATATATATATATATTTCTCAAAACCTCTGACTTTGATGGAGAGGAGGCTAAAACTTGCTGCTATGGTTTCAAATTATCTGAAATAGCAGCAAGGAGAGACTTGATTCCAAATATTTCTCAGATGTCATATCTCCCCTCTTTTGGAAATAGGTTACAATTGTGCATATCTCCAGTATCAAATAATCCTTATACACTGTGACATTTAATTTATGTATGAAAACCAGAGATGGAAGATATAACATATGAGAAATATTTGGAATCATGTCCCCCTTGTTTTTATTTCAGATCATTTGAAACCTTAGCAGTAAGCAATAGTCACCCCTAGGACATGGATTTGAGGGGGGGAATATCAGATATTTTGTAATTCCTATGCAAAACTAGGAAAACAAATGACTACGATTGAAAAATGTTATGACTGTACGAAGTGCCAAAAATAGATTCTGGATGATGGATGATCCCTTAATGTGCAACTTTAAGGGCAAATGTCACATAGTTTACTACACAATTCAGGTCATTACCTTTCCAAGAAGCCTTCATTTGTTAAATTCTGATCAAACGTTGCTGAGATTTGGAACTTATAAAATTGCCCAAAAAGGTGGTGTGTGTGTGTGTATATATATATATATATAGTCTAGGGATGAGAACAAGAGTCTAAAGAGCAGAGTATATTTTAATGTATTAGTAAATTCATCAATACAATTAAAAGAAAACAGTGCTCGTTGTAATGTAGATATATAATAATCTCGATAGGCATATATGTCCTAGAGCTATTTTAATATTGAGTAAAATGATTAATTTATAATTAAAATTAAAAATCATTGACTTTGTTTTGTTCTTCCTTATGAAACAGATTTTTAATTTTAATTATAAATTATCAATCATCTTACTCAATATATATTATAATATATATATACTGGTAGACAAATTTAATATTGAAATGTTCACATCTTTGGTTCTGAGATGAAACTAGATGAAAATTTGCAGGCTTTTTGAAGATAATGCTATTCTATGGTTAAAATTTTCTGACAATTGGTAAAAAAGAACTTCTATTTTCAAACCAATAAAATATGCCCAAATTTCTCTACATGTGTATATATAGTGTCCTGCAGACCAGTTTCAGTTTTGCTGTCTTCGGTTGTCTCCCTTGTAGCCTTGCCAGGCTACTAATATGATTGACAGTTTTATGAAGAGGCTAAAAGTGGCCTGACAAGACATTTCGAGATTCAGAAAGAAACATTGGAAATAAATTATAACACTATTCACTATGACTATATCATTCCTACAGCTACATACTTAGAAAATGGAGCTGTTAAACTTCACATAGTGATATGGGACAAAAAGGAGAAAGAAGCAACCTTAGTAGAAGTTAGTGTTCCCAATGATGCTGGGTTAAACAGAATCTGAGAGGGTAACGATAATGAAATACCAAGGTCTTATGTACAACATGAAAAGAAACTGGAATCTTAGGAAGATCTCTATTCTAGTAATTATAGGAGCAGCCAGACTCAAAAAAAAAAAAAACATTTCAAAAACTACTTAGCAAATATGCCCAGTGAACTAACTGCAAGAGATTCAAACAGTTGCACTTAAAAAGACTGTTAAAACTTTCAAAAGATCTCTCCGTTGGAATGTATAAGATAGTGGGTGAATATCTGGCATTCTGGTAGGATCCGCCATCCTCAGCTAAAGCAAAATAATAAAATTAAAAAAAAAAAAAAGGTTAAAATGTAAGCACCCTTTCTAGAAAGGAAGTTTTTTTTTTGTTTTTTTTATCACATGTGAACATTCATGTAAGACTGAAGCTGGGTCAAAGAGCCACCTACATGCACACATCCACACAGCAGTTATATGAAGAGACGTTTTTTGTTTTTGTTTTTTTTTTTTCAATAAATCTTAATAGTAAATAAAAATTTTTTTTGGAATATGCTCTATCGGATTCATATTTTTGTTTGGTTTTAGTCTGACAGACCTGCAGCAAGGTGCAGAGGACTTTGCTTGCTTGGAAAAAGCCACTCCCTATATATTAAGAAAAAAATAAAAAATAAATAACCGGCAATTAGCAGAATTTATTTCAATAACGGTGAAAACCTAAAATATCTTATTAAAGACACTGTTAAGATTAATTGTATTAAGTGTTAGTATCTCTCACTCCCACTTTCTCTCGTATACATTTGAGCAGCTTTCTTTCCTCCAAGACATTCGATTAAATCACACAGTTGACTTATGTCTGCATCGTTTCTTGATGCCTGATTAATGTTCAGGTTTCAGGCTGGAATTGGTAGATGGACTTGCTGTGCTGGTTGGATAATAAGTTTTTAAAAGTTTTAATCTTTAAGAGCTTATCTTTTTCCTATATACCATAATCCTTGAGGACTGTTTCCAAAAGAACCAAAAATACCACATTACCCAACTAGTACAGCAAGTTCATCGGCCAGTTCCATGAAATTCAAGCAATTATCAGGTATCTAGAAAGAATCAAGGACAGTTGTTTCCCCATGTATTTCCCAGTTCCTAAGAGTAATGCTTAATACTAAGTAGAAGCTGTCATTTCCCATGCAGACTGCTTAATACAGGAATATGGAAGGTGTCTCTATGATTTGATTTGAATTAGAAAAGGATCAGTAGAGTTCATAAGAAAAAACTAACATCTTCTCCACAATGATTGTTCACCCCAAACAAGGCACAGTGCCACTTTGAAGTAGGGGGCTACTATAAAAGACCAAGATCAATAGTTATCTTCACTCTTCTTTACTCCTTATATTCTGGTAGTCTGGAGGTAAAATACCAATCTATGAAATCAAGGGTGACTTTGTGACTGGGTTCAAATTTCCTGACTGGCAGTAATTGTCACTTCCTACACTGATGAATGGTTGTGTAATTATGAAACGCTAGTATCTGTAGGTATGGAAATTGTTTATGTATTTTTGAAAAATATTATATATACATTATATATTATATATACATTATATATTATATATACATTATATATTATATATACATTATATATTATATATACAGGTATTAGGCAAGTAGCTTAACTAGTCTGCATTATAGTAGAAAAATGATCTAGTTGGTTGTGAGTTTAATCCTGTCTTCATCACCATGATGATGAGACAAGAGGAAAAGCCAGTTTATATTGATGTCTCTAGTTCAACTGTCTTGTATTGCATAATGAAGTGATAATTACTGCCAGTCAGGAGATTTGAACCCAGTCACAAAATTACCCTTGATTTCGTAGATTGGTATTTTACCTCCAGACTACTGATATCTGAGTCAAGAAGAACGAAAGATGATTATCACAAAGACAGAAAATACCTCTTAGTCTTAGCTGGGACAAAGGGAGTAGGGAACAGACCAAATAATTCTGAAGAGCACATGCCATAATAGTAAGTAGTGCACATGTCTATCAATGCATAGATTTGGAGGTTTTTGTTTTCACTATTACATAACACAACTTATTACTCGAGGGATTGTGGGTATTTTAAAAGAAAATAGATCTTTCATCATATAACTGTTATAAATCTGTTTCTTTTTAATTTTTAATTTTATTTTTGCAACATGCATCTAATGTTATTCAGGCTAGGTAATAATCTTGACAGTTTCTATTATACTAGATGTGAGTTAGTTTTAAAATATATGGGGGGGGCTATACGAGAAACGAATGTTGATTAGATAAAGAGAAATAAGTGAAGACCTGGCCAGAATTATGTTACTTTTGAAGTTGATTTCTAAAAGCCATCCAACACATACATTAAATCAAATAGGATACCTGGTGCTATTACATCAGTCTGAAGATGTTTGCAGTATGATCTAAAATGTTACTGATTTTTTGTTTGTTTTTTTTTTTTTTTCTTTTAATGTTTTTTTTTTTTCTCTTTGCAAAATCTCAAACAAAGTCAAAAACAAATAAATTTCCTATGGATAAAAAGAAAAAGAGCCAACCAAACAATGAGATATAAAGAAGCTTAAGCATAAAATCTTTTTCCAAAATGTCTGGATTTGGCATTTTAAAAAATACTCTAAGAGGAGTTGACATGCTGTAAAACAAAAACAAGCAAAATAAACCAAATATATGTTGCTTCAATTTAACCAAAGAGCCAAATAAAACATTCAGTAATTTGGTGATTTCTCTCCCCCTCCCCCCTGCCTCATGTTTATTTTATAAATGTTAATTCTCTGGTTGAGAAATATTCAAAAGTATTCAAAATATATTTGGATTAAAAGGAAAAAAATTCAAGAATGTTTTTGTTAAGATGGCACAAATATTTTGTTGAAAATTCTTAACCCACATAAGACCATCTGCTCTGCCACTGTCAGCAGTAGACTCAGGGGAAGTTGGGATGATGGAGAAGATGTGTATCTTGTTGGAATGCGTTCATCAAAAGATCGACCTTTCAAACAACCAATAAAGTTTGCTTTTAACATTGGAAATAGAACCCCCCCCCCCCTACAAACAAGGTATATTGCCATCTACATATAAGGGGCTACTGTGGTAGAGGCCAGATTTCAAGAGTTGAGGAGAGGGATTAAAGCACAAGTAGTTTATTCTCACTGCATATAAATTTTTGCATGTTTGGACATGGGGAACAGGAAGTAAGGGAATTCCAGAGACAAGTAATCCGAGGAAAGAAGCTGTTAGATTAGAAAATCTTCTAGCATCTAGGGATCTATTCAGTGAAGATGGTTAGGTTTAGTGTAGTAAATTCATATTTTTTATTTATTCTGTTTTTTTGGGGGTTTTTTTTATTGATTCTCATGCATTTGTATATGTTTCTTGCCCTCTGATAACTTGCTCATTTTCATTATTTACTATTAATTGAATTAAAAAATACAAAGAAACTAAAATACATACTGGTGGATTTAATTTTGTTAATAGTTGAAACAAAAGAATAAGTTACTGCATAACCTTTCAAAAAACAGAATTTGTTAGCATCTAAACTACTTGATAGGAATTTATTCTTGGCTTTATAATTCTTAACGAACCCTCGTGTATCAAAAGTGAAAGTTTGGAAAGTTATTTAAATAAAGATTAAAACATTACCTTAGCAAAATTAGTTGCAATTTTGTAATAATTTGGTTAAATTAATAATTCAATGATTAAACAATGATAATAAATGTAACTTCCAAAATCGTACTTACATGAAAAAAAATTTTTTTTAGATAATTTGGTAACAATGTTGAAAACAAAAAAATTGTACTTACATAAAAAAATTTTGTAAATAATTTGGTAACAGTGTTGAAAACAAAAACAAAAAGTAAACTCCTGAACAACACCACTGACCGACTGAAGCGGCACATGTCCTAGGCAGGTTGAACCAACTTCCTCTAACAAAGGAAGTTTCATGGGAATATCAAAGTCCCTAGTTGCTTGTATATCTCTGTCATAGAAGATGAAACTATCAGGTTTTGCAGTTTTTGCATGGAGGTGTTGATATCCTCATGCACACAGCACCTCGTATTCCCAAATGATCACCTATGTAGTATTGACCTAACTCATTGTGAGAACAATACTATGTCTTACATCTAGAGATTTGTTTATTGCAAAGAGCAAAACCACGTAGGTAAACTAGTACTTATTTGTTTTCTTCTTTGTGTTTTTAATTATGCAGTAGTATAGAAGTACCTGCCCAGGAACAGAGTTACTCTACTTATTGTGATTGATGTGCCGATCATGTTAGATCCTCCATTTCTGAGATGGAAACTCTGATATAAAATCTGTGCTCTTAATCTTTCAGTTATCTTGCCTCAGCTTTTGTGAAACCTGACTGAAGGAGAGCATGCTGGGGAAATGTGAGTCACATATTGTTGATATGTTAAAGCCCTAGAGAGATTCAAGTAAGCATTTTGGTCCTAGATATGACCGTAAAAGACCTCCAGTAGAGAAGCCCCATCTAGGGTCTGTAAGGAATGTGAAGTTTCCCTTTAGTTACTGTTGTTCCCAGGTTCAGTTTGGCCTGGAATGGTAATATTTGCAACCAGATCAAGTTGTCTTCCTAGCCTAAAATGCAACAAATATTGATTTTTTTTTTTTTTTTTTTTTTTTTTTTTTTTCCCTACCTTTTCAGAACTCAGTCAAAAACAATTTTCTCTCCACTAAATAATCAAACTAAACACCATGATTAAATATCTGACGATATAAAGGACATGAAGCATAAAATATTTTTACCAAAATTACAGAATTCAGCATTAAATAACTCAGAAAGGGTTGCTATGCCATAAAACAAAACAACTAAACCAAAAATGTCAGGAGCGTAAACATTGACAATCGCATAGATGAGCACAGTGCTGTTTTATATAATTAAAGATCTTAAAGAGCCAGGGCACCTTGATAAGCTGGGAGATTAAAGTCTCTTTGAAGAACTGCAAAAATGTCCGATGTCTGAGACGAGCCAAATAGATTTTTAAGAATGTCGTCAAAGACAACCTGAAGAAACTCAACATGAAAGTTAAGGACTGTGAGAGGACAACGTTGAAGGAACTAGTTTGGTGAAAACCTGTCTATCATGGTTGAGAGATTTATCTATGATATCTGCTCTTTGAAAGCCGACTCGATAAGCTTAATCTTTTTTCCCTTAAGCAACAACAATTACATGGCTCTCATTTTGGATTACAATCTCCTCAATAAGTCATAGGTGGTCTAATAAACATATAAAGCACAAAACTGATTTTTTTTTTTTTTTTTTTTTTTTTATTCACCCCAAAGGCATATTGCCACTTGGACGTAAGGGGCTACTATTTGGGACCATATCTACAGGGACACTAAGTGTTAAGCATATTACATATAAATTTCTACATATCAAAACAGTTATGGAGGCAGGGGACTAGAAGGAAATTCCAAAGTATAATAGTCAGGGGGAAGAAACTAAAGTAGAAAGCTTTCTGGCATCTAAAGAATTCTATAGTAAATTGGGTAAAATTTTGCTGCTTGTCGGGGTGATATTTACATCGAGGGAGCACAAGTGTTACAAGTTTTGATTGGTAATTATAAATTTTTAATTCTTTGAAAATGGTCCCACTAG
>NC_136524.1:26212569-26350069 GCF_053919585.1 Euprymna scolopes | reverse complement strand
GAAAAAGAGAAATATAAAGGTAGAAAGAGAGGAAAAAAAGAAATATAAAGGTAGAAAGAGGGGAAAAAGAGAAATATAAAGGTAGAAAGAGAGGAAAAAGAGAAATATAAAGGTAGAAAGAGAGGAAAAAAGAAATATAAAGGTAGAAAGAGAGGAAAAAGAGAAATATAAAGGTAGAAAGAGAGGAAAAAGAGAAATATAAAGGTAGAAAGAGAGGAAAAAGAGAAATATAAAGGTAGAAAGAGAGGAAAAAGAGAAATATAAAGGTAGAAAGAGAGGAAAAAGAGAAATATAAAGGTAGAAAGAGAGGAAAAAGAGAAATATAAAGGTAGAAAGAGAGGAAAAAGAGAAATATAAAGGTAGAAAGAGAGGAAAAAGAGAAATATAAAGGTAGAAAGAGAGGAAAAAGAGAAATATAAAGGTAGAAAGAGAGGAAAAAAAGAAATATAAAGGTAGAAAGAGAGGAAAAAGAAATATAAAGGTAGAAAGAGAGGAAAAAGAGAAATATAAAGGTAGAAAGAGAGGAAAAAGAGAAATATAAAGGTAGAAAGAGAGGAAAAAGAGAAATATAAAGGTAGAAAGAGAGGAAAAAGAGAAATATAAAGGTAGAAAGAGAGGAAAAAGAAATATAAAGGTAGAAAGAGAGGAAAAAGAGAAATATAAAAGTAGAAAGAGAGGAAAAAGAGAAATATAAAGGTAGAAAGAGAGGAAAAAGAAATATAAAGGTAGAAAGAGAGGAAAAAGAAATATAAAGGTAGAAAGAGAGGAAAAAGAAATATAAAGGTAGAAAGAGAGGAAAAAGAAATATAAAGGTAGAAAGAGAGGAAAAAGAAATATAAAGGTAGAAAGAGAGGAAAAAGAGAAATATAAAGGTAGAAAGAGGGGAAAAAGAGAAATATAAAGGTAGAAAGAGAGGAAAAAGAGAAATATAAAGGTAGAAAGAGAGGAAAAAGAGAAATATAAAGGTAGAAAGAGAGGAAAAAGAGAAATATAAAGGTAGAAAGAGAGGAAAAAGAAATATAAAGGTAGAAAGAGAGGAAAAAGAGAAATATAAAGGTAGAAAGAGAGGAAAAAGAGAAATATAAAGGTAGAAAGAGAGGAAAAAGAGAAATATAAAGGTAGAAAGAGAGGAAAAAGAGAAATATAAAGGTAGAAAGAGAGGAAAAAGAAATATAAAGGTAGAAAGAGAGGAAAAAGAGAAATATAAAAGTAGAAAGAGAGGAAAAAGAGAAATATAAAGGTAGAAAGAGAGGAAAAAGAAATATAAAGGTAGAAAGAGAGGAAAAAGAAATATAAAGGTAGAAAGAGAGGAAAAAGAAATATAAAGGTAGAAAGAGGGGAAAAAGAGAAATATAAAGGTAGAAAGAGGGGAAAAAGAGAAATATAAAGGTAGAAAGAGAGGAAAAAGAAATATAAAGGTAGAAAGAGAGGAAAAAGAAATATAAAGGTAGAAAGAGAGGAAAAAGAAATATAAAGGTAGAAAGAGAGGAAAAAGAGAAATATAAAGGTAGAAAGAGAGGAAAAAGAGAAATATAAAGGTAGAAAGAGAGGAAAAAGAAATATAAAGGTAGAAAGAGAGGAAAAAGAGAAATATAAAGGTAGAAAGAGAGGAAAAAGAGAAATATAAAGGTAGAAAGAGAGGAAAAAGAGAAATATAAAGGTAGAAAGAGAGGAAAAAGAGAAATATAAAGGTAGAAAGAGAGGAAAAAGAAATATAAAGGTAGAAAGAGAGGAAAAAGAGAAATATAAAAGTAGAAAGAGAGGAAAAAGAGAAATATAAAGGTAGAAAGAGAGGAAAAAGAAATATAAAGGTAGAAAGAGAGGAAAAAGAAATATAAAGGTAGAAAGAGAGGAAAAAGAGAAATATAAAGGTAGAAAGAGGGGAAAAAGAGAAATATAAAGGTAGAAAGAGAGGAAAAAGAAATATAAAGGTAGAAAGAGAGGAAAAAGAAATATAAAGGTAGAAAGAGAGGAAAAAGAGAAATATAAAGGTAGAAAGAGAGGAAAAAGAGAAATATAAAGGTAGAAAGAGAGGAAAAAGAAATATAAAGGTAGAAAGAGAGGAAAAAGAGAAATATAAAGGTAGAAAGAGAGGAAAAAGAGAAATATAAAGGTAGAAAGAGAGGAAAAAGAGAAATATAAAGGTAGAAAGAGAGGAAAAAGAGAAATATAAAGGTAGAAAGAGAGGAAAAAGAAATATTAAGGTAGAAAGAGAGGAAAAAGAGAAATATAAAAGTAGAAAGAGAGGAAAAAGAGAAATATAAAGGTAGAAAGAGAGGAAAAAGAAATATAAAGGTAGAAAGAGAGGAAAAAGAAATATAAAGGTAGAAAGAGAGGAAAAAGAAATATAAAGGTAGAAAGAGGGGAAAAAGAGAAATATAAAGGTAGAAAGAGGGGAAAAAGAGAAATATAAAGGTAGAAAGAGAGGAAAAAGAGAAATATAAAGGTAGAAAGAGAGGAAAAAGAGAAATATAAAGGTAGAAAGAGAGGAAAAAGAGAAATATAAAGGTAGAAAGAGAGGAAAAAGAAATATAAAGGTAGAAAGAGAGGAAAAAGAGAAATATAAAAGTAGAAAGAGAGGAAAAAGAGAAATATAAAGGTAGAAAGAGAGGAAAAAGAAATATAAAGGTAGAAAGAGGGGAAAGATAAAGGTAGAAATGTTACATTTTTGCCCCAGGCAATGTTAGGTAGCCCTGCTAGTATAATATGCAGAGTGTCAAAATTACTGTTTAAGAAAGTGTTTCAATTTTTTGCAATTTATTCATCAAACTAAACACAATAGATAAATATTTGAAAATTTAAAGAACTTGAACAAAAACTTTTACCAAAATAACCGGATTTTGCATTAAATAATCCAAAAAGGGTTGTTGATATGCCATAAAACAAAACCTCTAAACCAACTGGTCAGACAGAATTCTGAGTTGTGCTGCCACACGAATAGCCTACCTGCAGCTACCTGGCCGATCAAGCATTTCAGTACCTGAATCAAAACCATGTAGCCATAGGTATTCAGCTCTTGAAGAAATTGAGTAGCATGATGTCACCTTCACTGAACTTCAACTGCAAACTGGAATTTTGACAATGTGAGCTAATTGTGTGCGTTTTTTTTATCTAGTCACCTTCTAGCCAGATTCTGAATCTTCCAATTCCTCTCACGTCTTTTACCATCCTCTTAATGACACAAGAAGTCTAAAATTCTCCTTATTCATCCAGGAGACAGACTCTTGTGAGTCCTACTAAAAACTCAAAAGATGGTAATTGATCCCTCCTTGATGAAACACCATCATAAGGTAAAGATCAAAGATAAGTGCAACAATCTAGTGAATGGAGTGGAGCCCTCCCCTAATATTTTAGTGCTTTGTGTATATGTGTTTGCCACCAAAATAATTAAATGCATATATAAAATATAATTGTCAATTAAAAATTAATTTTTAATGATAAATGATTTTCATTAAAATAAAGTAAAAATCGTTTATTTTATGCTTTTTTTTTCTGTTGTCACTTTTTGTATCTGGGGAAAAAGAACCTTTGCATCACTCTCAATTATGGTCAATTCATTTTTAAAAAAATTTTATGTGCAAATGGTAGACATTTTCATAAGAGTTTTTTAAAATTGAAGTTGAAGATTTTATACAGCCAATCGTCTGAAACTTGCATTTTTAATATTATGTGGATCCTTCAGACTATTGTTCACATCTTGAGTGTTATTTGTGCAACTTTTCAATTGATATAACCATTGACCTTCTTAAGGTGTATCTTCTCAAACTTGGGAATCTGCACAGAATTTAGAACAAAACCCTTATTTCATCCACAGGGGTAGCATGCTCTTGTTCCATTAGCCAGTTCTAAGTAATTTGCAATTGTGTTTATGCCGCCTGCACTGAGGATTGCACTTTCAATCTCTAAGGAATGTAACTTTTACAACTGAATTTTACTAAGTATTCTATCTACTGCGCCTGGGTCCAGAGCAAAATCCAATGGAGATAATTTTTAGAAGGGGTTCTGCTTTATTCAAGTCAGATTCAAGGCAAAAAGTTAACTCTTACCGGTTGAAGGGAGAAGAGATTGTAAAGAGGTAATTAAAAAACAATTCAAACTTATATTTGTACTCAAAACTTAAAGGCCCTAAGTATGACCTTAACAGCCATCCAGTAGTGATGCTCCATTTGGAGGCTGTGGGAAATGTGGCATTTCCCCTTAGTTACCATTGCTCCCAGATTCAATTTGGCCCAAAGTAATACTTGTCAGGGCATCTGGCGCTACCAAATCGGACTGTCTGAAAATACTAACCCAAAAAATGCACTGAACACTGATGTTGTTTTTTTTCCCCTTTCCTTTTGCAAAACTTAATCATCTTCTGCAAAGTCAAAAACAAAGTTTTTTTTCTAGAAAACAATCAAATCAAACTCCATAAATCAATATAAAGAACTTGAAGCATAAAAACTTTACAAAAATGCTTCCATCCATCGATAGCCTTGAACCCCTAAGAGGCATAGACCATCTACAACTTTGTAGATGCTTTTGTAGCGACGGAGTTCTTTTTATGAGGTGAGGGTGCTGGCCCCACGCCCAACCTTCCCAGGAGGTATATACAGTGTATAGCCTTCGCAAATGGTCATCCATCTGGTACTGGCCAGGTTCAACGTTGCTTAACTTCGGTGATCTGGCGAGAACCGGTGTGTCAACGTGATTGTGCCGTATACATGTTGCTATGCCATAAATCAAAAATAACTAAAACCAAACTTTAAAGAACTAGAATTAATGAAATCTTCTGCTTCTAAATCCGTAATGGCACACAAAAATACTTTACTTCTTTATTGGAATGTTACAAAGTAAAAATATAGTTTTTGATGGAGGCCGGAGGGTGGGTGTGACAAATACTTTGTGTTATAATTTAAAGATTTCAATGAATCGGTAACAGGACTTTTTTCCCCTTCTCATATGTGATCCTCCCCTCAAAATTACATGCATAGAATCTTTAATATTTACAATCCTTTCTGTAATTTAACTATATTTTGTATAGATAGTATAGATTTATTCAAGCAAACCTTATTGGTTACATGTGTGCATACATGTTTCACTTGTGATTTCTCTTTCAAATTCCAACCTCATCAGTACAAAAATTTCCAAAAAGCTAAATTCTTTAACAGTAATTCTCTTAGTATAAATCTTGAGGTTTTTTATAAGACGAGGAGTTGGAAATGGAAAATAAACATAAAACAAAAAAGACAGAGAAATAAAGAAATTCATACTATAATACTGCTCTGGTCACTAGTGAGCACGTTTTAAAAGTAAATTCCAGAGTTTTATTGGATTAATATTTAGGAAACCACAGCACCGCAATCACTGTATTTGGTATAAATTTCAGTCTACAATTGACATATGCTCCAAGTTTCAGTTATGAATGTTCAGCAGTCTGTATTTTATTGCTGTTCAAATGTTGAGAACATCTTAATACTATGTTACAAAATCTTTAGAAGCTCTAATCTTTTATAAACTTCTCTCTTGGCACTGCTGATTTTGGCTGTGATGGTGCCCTTCAATTCAGAAATTCTTGAGTAGAGAGCTATTCTTGTAAAAATAAATCCAAAAAGGGATGGTAAAAGAAATAATTATTCAATTGTGAATATAAAAGTTCCAGCCAGCTAGCCAGCACGGCCATAGCCGAGATTGAACTCGCTACAACGAATTGGTAAATTCAAATCTTGTGGGTACTTGAATACTTGATGCTTTGCCAGGGTTATCAAGGGTATTTTTTATCATGACGCCATCACTAGATGAGGTGCCTACCACGGTTTAAGAGAGTCCCATCTACTCTCGAGAGAAGGATAGACCGCACCAGTTTCTCAACCTGGTATTTGACCTCACGGTACATACAGCGCCTAGCCTTCCCAAATGGTCACCCATCTGATACTTGCAAGGCTCAACGTTGCTTAACTTCGGTGATCTGGCATGAACCAGTGTGTCAAAGTGATTGTGCCGTACGTAGATGCATATAAAAAGTAATGCCAAGCAAACATCAAGAATCAGTCCAGTCAGAGAAGCTTTGAATTATATGTATGCAAAGAATGGTAACATTAATCCAGAGCACAGTTCCTTTCTCATGTCAAGATGAAAAGCTATGACTGAAAAAAATAAAATATTTAATGTACTTTATACAACAATTAGTAATGTTTTAAAATATTGTAATATAAATAATCTCAAGATTGTTTGGATAAAGATTATTTTTTAGATAACTCCACAGAGATTAAAATATGCAAGACTAAGAACTAGTGAGTGTAAAATCCATTCAGGATCACATCTACTAATGAGGCGATCTCCAAAGTTGTTTCCCCTCCATTAATATCATTGAACGGCGATAAAATAAAGATTTGGGTATTGATGACTGAAATCTAGTGGACAAGTCTGGCACAGACAAGTTTATTTGTGCCAAATATGGTTGACTTGCAAAGCGATTTTGTGGCTTTTGCTTTTTTTAGGTGGAAGAGTCTCTGAATATAAAAACATGTCAAGTGTGTTATAATGAAAACAAAATAAAAAGTTAGGGTGTAAAAAGAAAAGCAAAACTATAAAATCTATATAAAAATAATGTTCATTCATATAATTGTAGCTATACACATTTTCTTCTCTCTCTCTCTCTCATATATATATATATACACACATAGTTTTTTAATGATATTAAGGTTATCATCTCCACCTTGGATATCCGATGTTTTCTTAAAAAGTCGCCCTCCTTTTATTTGGACGTATTATTTTTTAAAAACAGTAATCTACATACACGCGTGTTTCGGGTCCTACCCCTCTTCAGCGTAGCTTTACTGTTGTTAGGACTCTAACCCTGGACCTTATGTATTTCAGTCCAGCATCTTAATCCATCACGCTATAATGCCATAGACAATTTACTGCTTAGTTTTTATTGTTTATCTATTTACATAGTTTTATTGTTATATATATATATATATATATATATACATATATATATATATATATATATATATATATATATATATATAATTATGTTGACACAGCGGTTCCTGTTAGATCACTGAAATTAAGCAACAATGAGCCTGGACAGTACCAGATGGGTGATCATTTGGGAATGTTAGGTGTTGTACTTACTGCCCCAAGACAAAGGAATTTCCAGTTTTGCCTCTGGGAGTGTTTAAAGATCACTAGGAGAGATGTACCCTTAATTTTCATTAAGACATGCACTTATGAGAAGAGAAACTGATATAAAATGTAAGGTCTGCTTCGTCTGTAGCATTCAATTACACTGACTGAGATCAGCAGTTGTTGCAAAAAGTGAGATGGCTTTACATGAAACTTACACCATTATAAACAAATCATCTGTGTGGATTTCAAACAATTTAATTGTGGGAACCTCCTATATCAAAATATATATATATTGTTTTAACAAAAACCAAGACTTCAAAAAATGGGTTGATAGCAACAAAAAGTGTATTTCATTGTTAGTTACAATTGTTTCAATACCATTTGGACGAATTCAAACAATGTTGTTTGAAAAATTTCACAAGAGCAGCTTTTCTTTAGACTTATTAAATAAAAAAACACTTTAACAATAAAACATTATGGAAAAGAAACATTTCTTTTATAAGGAAAGGAAAACAAGCAAGATCACTTTACCTCTATTGCATCTTTGCAAAGTATTTTTTTTTTTTTTTTTAAGATTTATATATCTACCTATTTTTGTATCTTTATTTAAAATAATAAAAAAAAACAATTTCAAACTAAATAGCGAACGATGTTCCCACTAATTACCTATGTCCATTAAATATGTTTCATTAATACCATTTATCGATTTCTTAAATTAGATTTCTATATTTCTTCATTTAATTAAACTTTTTTTTTTTAAATATTTAAAAACATTTTTTTTTTTTTAAATATTTAAAAACATTTTTTTTTAAAACAGACTAATCAACTAAGTTAAATCGTTACAAAACTATGTAAGTTTCGTATCGTGAAAATTGCTTTGTTTGTTTACAAAATTATCTGCTAGCTTATTTATGTGATTTAGGTATATGGACGATTACTGAATATATAATTCGGAATACTACAAATTAGATTATATATATATATATATATATATATATATATATATAATGTGTATGTTTTTATAAAGCTATTTAAGTTGATTTAGCATGAGTGTTTGGACAAACATTGTGATAAGTTTCATTCTGTAATGTTTTACAAATAATTTCCTTCTTGAGGAAATTAATCCCGGTCCTTGAGTAATGGTGTACCAATGTTTTATTTTTCTTTTAGACAATGCCAACAGCAACTTAACAAAACAAAAAACAAAAAAAACAGCTCTGCCTGTCAACATTGAAAAGGTTTTGTCCTGTTGGCAGCCATCAATGAAAATTTTTCTTCCCACCCACTTTACAAGATTCTGGGTGACACTGCAAATTTATGTGATTAGTTTGTATCTTTTTAGGCTTCAGTTTTATGTGATTTTGGTTTTATTTTTTCATTGAATCTAAAACTAAGACTACTTTATTCTAAAAACTAATTTCCTGTGCGTTTCTTATGGTGATGCAAGGACATGTCTAACAAGGAGTCTGGTCGATCTGTCATGCTTCAGTTTAAAATAGCAATTTCCATTGCTGAATGCTCAGATTTGTAATATTTGCTATTAGCACAAAAGAAAAATATGCTAATTAAATGAAAGAACAAGAAACAGATAAACGATGTTGCCAGTCAAGCTAGAAGCAATTAATGCTTTTCCATTTTTTTTCTTTCATTTTTTTCTTTCATTTTCTTCTTTCATTTTTTTCTTTCATTTTTTTCTTTCATTTTTTTCTTTCACTTTTTTTCTTTCACATTTTTTTCTTTCACATTTTTTTCTTTCACATTTTTTTCTTTCACATTTTTTTCTTTCACATTTTTTTCTTTCACATTTTTTTCTTTCACTTTTTTTTCTTTCACTTTTTTTTCTTTCACTTTTTTTCTTTCACTTTTTTTTCTTTCACTTTTTTTTCTTTCACTTTTTTTTCTTTCACTTTTTTTTCTTTCACTTTTTTTTCTTTCACTTTTTTTTCTTTCACTTTTTTTCTTTCACTTTTTTTTCTTTCTCTCATTTTTGTTTTCTTATTTTTTAAACCAGAAACTTTCCTGTCCGAAATCTTTAAAAAAAAATAAAACAAATTTGGCCAAAATAACCCTTTTATTTATTTTTAAATATAAACAATACAATAAACCATATAATCACAAGATTCCGAAGAAATACAAGAAACTAATTGAACATATTGTAAGAATATTTTTGCTTTTTTCAAGTCTGTTTTTGATAGTTTTGCAAGAAAAAAGTTATATGCTTCAAAATAAATTCAACATCCTTCACTCTATTCTAAAGACTTTGAAATATATACTAGTGGGGGTTACCCGGCGTTGCCCAGGTGTTTGGAGGTGTGTGTGGTTTGGGTAAATCAAAACTCCGGGGTGGGGGTGGGGGGTAAAATAAATAAAGTTTTGGTAGGTGAGTATGAGGATCGAACCTGAACCCTTGAGGCAAACTTGGAAATTAAAGTGTGAAAAAAAAAAATATGCGACATTAACCACTGGACCACCGCGAAATACTAACAGAAACATGTTTGAATTTATTTAATTACTTAGAATTGGCAGGTGCACGTTTTAATGACTTAATGATGTCAACTTTGACTGCGGGATAGTATTTTATTTACTGCGGGAACGCTTTTTTATTTTTATTTTCCCAAGATGTTGAGGGGGGGGCAGCTCCCCATAAAAAGGGGATTGTCCAAATTGAATAGCAATTGTCTGATATAAGGAAAATATTTCCACATTGATCAAAGCTGATTGCTTTTGGACATCTTTGGCGACTGGAAAAATACCGCCAGAATTAGTGTCACTTTTATTATTCGAAAAGCATTCGGCGAGCAAAAAATGTTGAATATTTATTTTTTCAAAGTCGAGCAAATTAAATAGACAGGCGACCTCTGTTAACTCGTAGATATTGTGATTTATGTTATACAAAAAGTTTTAAGAAGTTGTGAGCCGACCGACCGCTTCTCTGAAAAAAGCCTTTCTTGGACACCCGCAAAAAGCGAACATACATACACACATTTTTGCTTTTATATATATATAGATAAAATTTCTGTAGAAATATACTTTATTTCTTTATAATATATACCAATCCTTATTTAAGAAGCTTAATATAATTACAGAACAATATAACGAATGAATGACAAAAGTCTATATTCCAAAGTTCATGATGTTGACCATCTTACAATTTATTCAATTTAGTTGACATTTAATTGTAAACTAGCAAGGATGCCTAGCGTTGTCCAGGTGTTTGTGGGTGTGTATTGAGAAAAACAAAAAAAAAGTATTAGTAGGCAGGTACCGCGAAGGAGAAAAGGGATTTGGAAAAAAAGCACGTCTTTGCCGTTGCGTCTATCGCCAAACCAGAAGTGGTGAAGGTTTAAATTAAGGCTAGTCAATTGAAAAGAGGGTATGACTTTTGAAAATGTCAGTGAAAAAAGCGACTCCTCCTTGTAGAAAAGTGCCCAGCTGAGGGTGAAGGAATTAATGTTTTTAGCCAATTTTTTTATATTTATCATTCGAAGGGTCGAGCTTCAAAACGATAACAATCTTGTGAAAAGCTTTCAAAAGTTTTAGGCAGACATACATACATACATACATACATTTACATAGACAGTTGAAATTTATATAATAGATGTCAACTGATTTAAAGGAATAAATTGTAAGATGGTTAACATCATGAACTTTGGAATATAGACTTTTGTCATTCATTCATTATATATATGTCCTATTATTGTTTGTTTGTTTACAATTTGATTAATATGTACAAAATGCACACTGTTTCAGAAATTAATTTTCATACTGAAAATGGACGTTCACACACTTTCATTCCAACCAGATTTCTATATATACTATTTTACCAAAGGAAATCTATATTCAAGAAGTAACCTCATTTGCATATTACATTGAAAAAAAATTTCTATTTTTCTATCGCTTAGAAGTATTTATATACCTCCTAGATAATAATATCTAGGATTTGCAAATGTACATTGCGTCTAGATTTATTTACGTCGTACTTTACACGATTCTTGCTATTTCGGCACCTCTTGTGTTGATTCGGTTATTTTGTATAAAAGTGAAACTATCTGAAGCAAAGGTGCACTTACCGGCACGAAAACCGGGAAAGTCCAGAAAGCAATGGGCGTTTGATCAATGTGGGGGAAACTCCTTATATCAGACAATTGCTATTCATATGGGCACTCTGCTTTTTATGGGGAGCTGGTCCCCCACCCCAACATTTTGGCGAAACAAAAAGTTGGGAAACGAAACCAGAAAAACTGTCTTGCAGTAAATGTTCACTGCGGGACTTCTATGGCGTGATCATTAAAATCGCGCACCTGTCAATTTAACTTTTTAATCATTAAAATTAAACTCTGTTTAGTTACTCTCCCTTCGTGGGTGAGTGGGTAAGTTGTCGGGTTTTTTCACTTTCTTTTCCACCTTTGCCTCAACATTCTGGGTTCGATCCTACCTACTTACCAAAACTTTTTTATTTTACCCCCCCCCCTTCTAACACAAACACCGGGTACCCACCGCTAGTCTATATATATATATATAAAAGCGAAAATGTGTGCATGTCTGTATGTTCGCTTTTTGTGTATGTCTTCAAAGGGCTTTCTTCCGGTCGATTCTCGAGGCCATCGCTCATTTTTAAAACTTTATATAACACGTCTAAATGATAATATCTACGACTTAACAAGGGGGGGTCGACTCTCTATTTAATTTGCCCGACTTTGAAGTGTTAAATATTCAACATGTTTGGATCAGCATGTGTAGATTCGCCTTTTTTGTATAATAAAAGCGAAACTGGATTCGAACTGGATATAAACATCACCATTAACTATCCTGCAGTAAAACGATTTGACGTCATTAAAAACTGATGTTTGACATTCACTTTTTAATCGCTCTTACATTGACTGTCGCTGTAGCTCAGGTGTTCAGGCTCAGCCTATGGGCCACAAGGCTCCAGGTTCGAGCCGACCTGTCACCAAGCCCACGACCCCCCCCTTATTTTTTCTCCCCATTTTTAAAATCGCTGTTTTTTATCGTTTTTTTTATATTCAAACAGGGTTAAGTTACCTTTTGGTTCTTCTTTAATCTCCCCTCCCCAAACGCACACACCTACTAGCACCCGGGTAACGCAGGGTACCCCCGCTAGTCTATATATATAAAAGCGAAAATGTGTGTATGTTTGTATGTGTGTTTGTGTGTCTGCTAAAAACTTTCGACAGACAGAACAAAAATTCAAACTCGGTATCATATTGAAGCTCCATCCTTCGCTCGAAAAATATCGAAAAATTGGCCAAAAACGTTCAATTTTTTTCAACCCGAAATCAACAATTTTCGGTGGTCCTCTCGTGACGACGACCGGTTCTACACATGCGTCAGATGACGTCATGACCTGATTTACTTTAAATAGTTGAAAAACTGACTAAATTTCATGTACGTTGTGTTAGCTCAGTTGGTTAGCGCGTTGGTTCGTTATCTAAAAGTTTTGGGTTCGAATCGTAGTATGAGATGTCTTTTTTTTCTTCTTTTTTTTTTCTTTTTTAAATTTAAATATTGAACCAGTGTTTAAGTCATTTTTCACGTAACGTTCGTTTTTCTGGGTTTTTTTTTTGTTTTACTTTGCTTATCCACCCCCGACCACACACCCAAAAACACCCAGGTACTCACCGATTTTTTTAAATTTTAATATCGGAACAGGCTTATTTAAACCATTTTTCACATGTTCGTTTTTCTGTTTTCTTTTTTTTTTTTTTTTTTTTTCGATTTTTACATTAACATCGTTCGTTTGCCTTACGTTAGTTTTTTTTTTTTTCGATGTCTTGATTACCCTCCCCATTTAAGTTTTAATGTTTTCTTTTTTTACTTCGCTTATAACAAACAAACCTGGTCATTGACCTCATTTACTGAATAGCTATTGCTCTACGACTTCAGTGCATGCACCTGTCAATTTGGTTCTTGCTTAAATAAATTCAAACATCTTTCAGTAACTCATTCTGGCTGGCCGATTTTATTTTCAAACTTTGCCTCAGGGCTTCGGGTTTGATCCTACCAACTTTTACCCCCCCACCCCCCAACCCCGGTTTCTTTTTTATTTAACAGCACACACACATCTCCAAACACCCGGGCAATGCCGGGTACCCCTGCTAGTCTATATATAAAAGACAAAACGAGCACGCGAGTTTTTGTATGTCCAACAAAGGGGGTTTTTCCAGGCTTCTGGGGGGGGGGTACTATCACTTAGAACTTATATACCGTGTAGATCATAATATGTACGAATTGTGAACATGTGTTGCAGCTAGATTTATTTACAGTGACTTTTACAAAATTATTGCTATTTTGGCTTCTCACGTGTTGTTTCGGCTTTTTCGTATAAAAGCAAAACTAATGTGAAACTAATGAGCAGTTCTCGGCTACAGGCCAGGAACATCCAGAAAGCGATAGACGTTTGGTCAATGTCGGTTCTCACCGTCATATTAGACAATTGCTTTCATTTGGACACTCCCCTAATACAGGGGGAGTACGTTTTCCCCAACATGTTGGGGAAACAAAGCCAGACCAAGTTGGGTAAAAAAATAAACCCAAAAGAACTATCATGCAGTAAAATTAAGTGTGGAATTAAATTCTGCACGCACCTGCCACTTGTGCAGTTATGAACGTTTCATTCACTGTGGCGTGATGTTTGATCTTATTAAACACGCACCTGTCACATCACTTTTTAATGATTTTATTTCACACATTCTCAGTTCTCTGCAATCGTAGTGTGGCAGTAAGTCCTCAGCCTATTAACCTCAAGGGTTCCGGTTGGAGCCTACCTACCTACCTACCAAAAATTTTTTTTCTTTTACACCTCCAAACACCTGGGCAATGCCAGATACCCCCGCTAGTCTATAAATATAAAAGGCAAAATATGTGTGTGTGTTTGTATGTCTTGCAAAACCTTTCGGCAGAGGCTACGGATCTTCGCCAGATAGGTATCATTTTCAAGCTCAAACCTTCGGCTGACAAATATCGGAGGATTGACTAAAAACATTAATTCCTTCCCCATCAACCACATGCTTTTTTACAGGGAGGGTAGCAAAAATCCGTTCCTTCATGACAAGATAACGATATACGCATACGCCAATGATGTTGTCGATTGCATCGGTTTAAATATTATAAAAACCGACCCAATTTCAGTGATGCTTTCTTAGCTCAGTTGGTTAAAGAGTAGCGTCATTATCTAAAGGTTGTGAGTTCGAATCGTGATGTAGGATATCTTTTTTTTTCTTTTTTTTTTCCAATTTTTTTAACAACTTTTAACATCGTCCGCTTCACGTTAACACACACACCTCGATTTTTTTTTTTGATTATTGAAATAGTTTGTTCTTTCTTTTTCCATCACGTATGCTGTTTTTTTTTTTTTTTTTTTTTTTTTTTTTTTTTTCAGATTTTCTAAACAAATTTATCATTTTTTTTTTTTTGTTTTTTTGTTTTTTGTTTTTTAATATTCAAACGACCCATTTTGTTTTGATTTACCTCCTCCTCAACATACACATCTACAAATACCCGGGCAGTGCTGGGTACCCCCGCTAGTGCTTCTATAATTCCAACATGATCCCTTTTCAGGAAACTCATAGAGAGATATGATATTTGATGTATCTTAAATAGTATGTGACTAAACCCTCTGCCTGCCAATATTTGAATCTGCCAACACCAGATATATAATAGTGGTCTGGCAAGACCACAGAGGAGACAACCTAGCAAAAAAAAAAACCCCTAAGCAATTACAAAGCAGCAAAACTGAAGCTGGCCTGCTAGGACACACACATATATATATAATTTGTAGTCATCGACATACAGTCCTGTTTCGTTGTATCACAACTCATCAGTGCCGCTAGACTAGCACCTCTCCCAAGCCGAGGATTGAACCTAGATATATATATATATATATATATTTACAAATTTGGCCATATTTTTGGTTCTTTTTTACCAATTGTCAGAAAATTTTAACCAAAGAATTGTATTATGATCTTGAAAAAGCCTGCAAATTTTCATGTAGTTTCATCTCATAGAACCAAAGATATAAGCATTTCAATATTCAATTTGGTAACGGACACACACACACACACCACCTTTTTTGCAATTTTATAAGTTCCAAATCTTGGCAACTGTTGATCAGAATTTAACAAATGAAGGCAAAAATAAGAGATGATTATCACAAAGACAGGAGATGCCTGCTGGCCTTAGTCTTGAAAAGACCAAAGCTATAAATAGGAGGAAAACAGTTGTCAGGGAGAGCTTCTTTTTCATTTGCTATTAATTCAAGATGCAATGGAGGGTGACACTCCTTTCCCAGGATTAATACACTTACCCTTGATCTTCATTTTATAATGCTGAGTGTTAGTGTTAGAAGGGGGTTTGTAAGACTGAACCCCGGTCTCCTAGAGCATTAATACTAATAAAAACCATGCTAAATAGGCTGGCATCGGGGGACACAATGTAAGCTATATTTGATTCAAATTAGTTTTCTGTAAAGGGTGTGGAACTCTATTCCGTTTGCCTGCCTTCCAGCTGACTACAATCTGATTGTCTTCAAGTCCAACGTAAACAAGTTCTTATTGAACCGTCTCCCTAAGTAATCCAAGTTACAAAATTCCCACTAATGTTTACTACGCTAAAATCACAATGACTAATCTATACCCATTAACCCTTATCCTCGAGTGGCCTCTGGGCCTTGATAAGTGGTGACATCCATGTAAAAAAAAAGGGGGGGTTAGATATATACAATGTTAGTTTTGAATAATGCTGAATAGTGAACCAAATCTTGACCAAGACGCTGACCTAAATTGATTCATTTAATAGAATGCAAATTAACTTATAAGGGCAAGAAACCTGCGACATCTGTTATTAGTTTATAGCATGATTAAATTAACAGGCAAAACCTTTTTAAAAATTTATTCGAGTTCACTTTCCGATACACGCATTCCTGAAAATATAGTAATGTGAAACAAAAAAAAAAAAGCAAACAAAAATTCCAACTTTTAATTTAGATTTTAGTTCAAATATTTCTTTTTGTTTATTTTAAACTTTAACTTTTGATCTGGAATGCCAATGTGCATTCTTCAGTAATGTCTTCATTTCCACTTTCAAATGCTTGACTAACATGAGATCACAAAAATAAAATGATGATTAGTCTATAATGTTTTTCTTCTTTTTTTTTTTATATATTTCTTTATTCAATTTTATTCCTAATATAACTATATCTCACTAACATCTTGCCAAATGAAATGGCTTTATAGCAGTGGCATCCAACCATATTAAATCTTTTTTTCTTTTTTTTTTTTGTGTAAAGGGGAAGGGCATCCAATCATTTTCAAACTATGCCCTTCTAATATACCAGTACTAGGACTTATACTTGAATCAGGAGTTGGTCCTAAGCATCAAACATTCCGTTTGGTGATGCCCGGTGCAAACTCCTGGATTGAATAAACTAGTCTGTTCCCTAAAACTGAATTTTCCATTGCTAAAATCCTCATATCTTAATACATAGTGATTCCCTCCCTCGTCCCTTCACATGCCACCTATGAAATTCATAATCCTAATTCATGTCCAGAATTCCCTCTATATCAAAAAAAAAATAAAAAATTTTTTATCTGTATGATGCACGTATCTGTGACAAAACAAAAATGTCATATTCCAACACATAAATTGATCAAGTAGTTTTATTTTTAAATAAGAAAATCAAATCTTATGATTAATCAAGCAGGAACTATCTTGTGTCGCCATTTTGAAGAAACAAGGTGAGATAACTCGTGCGAGATCAGCCTTGTAAGGCCTACAATTTCTTATTAATCACTTAAAATCATTTAAAAATAACTTTCTTTATATAAAAAAAGAAAACTACTTGATAAATTCATATGATTTTTGGAATATGATCTTCTCATTCAATCACAGATACATACATCATATAGCTTTTTCTGTATTTTTTGTTTGTTAATACAGGGGGAAATTATGGACAACCACCACAATCCTTTCTGTTATTCAATTTAACTTGGTGTCAAACCTAAGTCTATGCCTGACTTTTCCACTAAGTTTCAATTATGAATGTCCAACTGTCGTTAAAATAAATTGTACCATTTTAGATTTTAAAAAATAAAAGATTAAATTAAATTAAAAAAAAAAGCTTAATTATGTATACTAGTGGGTCACCACTTGCCAAAGTCAAAAGCCATTCAAGGATAAGAATTAGTAAGATTTTTAGCTAGATGATGAAACCGTATTATGAAATGATTGAGAACCATGATTAATTCACAGGACAACTCTATAGATAGTTGTTTACATTGAACTTGAAAACAATGTTTTATTCTGTAGTTAAACCATTCCATGGTTATTTTTAAGATTGTAAATTAGCCACCAAAAATATTAGATTTTTCTGCTTCTGTAATACTTTTGGTATCTTCTGTAGATAATGTTTCCATATCAATCATTAAAATTCTTTGATATTATCTTTCTGAATTTTTTAGATAAGGTGTGATACTTTGTATCATTTGGACTACTGTTCTCATTTGGAATGTTATTTACAGAATGACTCTTATTCCATGAATAGGTATTTCTTGAAATGTGTGAGAATTAAATTAATAGGTGAAAAATTGTTTCATAAAAATGTTTTTTAATTTTGGCTTGGCAAACCTTGATGCAATCTTTGGAAATCATTAAGTTTGTGTCTGCTTCTTGCAGTGTAAGCTATTTTCCTAAGCAGCACAGTAAATCCGCTTCGTTCGTAATTATGGGAGGGGAATTTATCTTCAAATATCTTAAATTTCAAATTAATTGCAACGGACTTGTGAATGACTTCTTTTTTTTTTTTTTTTAATGGAGAGTAGACAACGCATTGTGGATGCGTTATCGGCAGTTCTCGTTACTCTCGCTTCCTCTTATTTGTCCCTCAGTCCTCATTTCCAGTGAGTGATGTTTCTGACAAAGGGTGAAGAAAAAGCTGCTCTACAGGACGACAGTACTTTGTGAACAGTAGCCTGAGATGTCGGAAATTTTCTGTTCCTATGTCTATCCTTGTGGCCATGTCACTAGTAAGGGTGCTGGAGGTAAACGTTTCATCTGGGCTGACGTTATCCGCCTGATAGTCAGGGACCCGAACCTTGGATTAACCACTAATCAGCAGGTGCAAAATACTGGGGCTGCTGTATTGCCATTTGGTGAATGGACTCTGGGCCATGCAGTAGTTTCGAGTGGGGCTTCTCGATGCCATACTAGTGGGTAATTGTTATGGCTTTACCTTATCATGGCTACACACAAAAAAAAAAAAATCTTCCTCTCCTTTTCTCTTTTACCTTCTCTCTCTGTTCTGCTCTAACCAAGTCTGTCGACCTGTTCCACAAATCCCAATCCTCAACGTGAAATACCTCCAGAAAAATAACACATGTAAATCTAGAACCCCATCCTCCAACATGTCTCCTTCTCCAACATCAGGGGTCTACATTCCAACCTTCCAGAGGTTGAAACCCAATTACAGGAAACAAAACCAGACATATTCTTCCTAAGTGAAACTGGCATTAGGCCGACCGCTTCCTTTGACGAATTCATAATTAAAGGATACTCTAACTTAACATCTAAATGTGACCCCCAAGATCGCCATGGACATGGGATATGTGCTTACATTAAAGATGGCTTTCCGTGTGGTAGGGATATCTCCACAGAAGACCCTAATTTACCTTATGTGCTTCCGGGTTGCACTTGCTTACACCACTGCATTTATATTCGCTCTCTATCGCCCCTACAACAGCGGAGTTACTATCCTTAAGAGCATATCTGAAAAAATTGACCACATCCTGTTTGCTCACCCTTCAGCTAACATCCACATTTATGGTGACTTCAATGTCCACAATGCGGAATGGCTGACCCACTCTAACAAGAAAGATGATGAGGGGAGGTTCTGTCATGATTTTGCCATTGCCTATGACCTCACCCAGATTGTCCACAAACCCACCCGAGTGCCCGATACTTCCAGTTAGTATGCAGTCCTTCTAGACCTTTTTCTCACAACTTCCCCTGAGCTATGTTCATGTTCCGTTCTATCTCCTCTGGGATCTTCCAACCACTCGGTTGTATCAGTTAAGATAAAAATGAAATGTAATAAGTCTTCAGACGTACCTCTCCACCTTACTATATATCGATACTCTACCGCTGACTGGGATAGCTTCCGTTCATTTATATCTGATCTACCACTGTGTTCCATGTTTAAAACGGATGTCTCCTCTATAGTATCAGACCTGACCGAATGGTTAATTGTAGGCATAGATTGATTCATACCATCCAAAAAATTCCAACAAAAACCTTACAACCAGCTATGGTTCTCCCAAGAATGTGCTGCAGCCATCGCGCACAAAAATCACTTTTTCCATAGCTACCAACGTAATAGATGCACTGAGACTAAAGCTGCTTTCAGGACTGCCAGTAACCACTGTAAAAGAGTAATAAAAAATGCAAGAGAGCTATATGCTCAGTCCGTTAAATACAAAGTAGCTGAGCAGCGGCTTGGTTCCCACCAGTTTTGGCAAATAGCAAACAGGATCCTGAACAGAAGCGTGCGTTCTATCCCAACTATCATCAATGGATCTGAGGTCATCTCGTCAGCATCAGACAAGGCCAAACTATTTGCCCAGAACCTGCTCTCTCTTCTCCTCCTACTCGTATTCGTTCCCTGCTCTCTGTGCTCCTCCTCCTCATACTTGTTCCCTGCTCTCTGTTCTCCTCCTCCTCATACTTGTTCCCTGCTCTCTGTTCTCCTCCACCTCATACTTGTTCCCTGCTCTCTGTTCTCCTCCTCCTCATACTTGTTCCCTGCTCTCTGTTTTCCTCCTCCTCATACTTGTTCCCTGCTCTCTCTTCTCCTTCTCCTCGTTCCCTGCTCCCTCTTTTCTCCTCGTTCCCTGCTCCCTCTTTTCTCCTCGTTCCCTGCTCCCTCTTTTCCTTCTCCTCGTTCCCTGCTCCCTCTTTTCCTTCTCCTCGTTCCCTGCTCCCTCTTTTCCTTCTCCTCGTTCCCTGCTCCCTCTTTTCCTTCTCCTCGTTCCCTGCTCCCTCTTTTCCTTCTCCTCGTTCCCTGCTCCCTCTTTTCCTTCTCCTCGTTCCCTGCTCCCTCTTTTCCTTCTCCTCGTTCCCTGCTCCCTCTTTTCCTTCTCCTCGTTCCCTGCTCCCTCTTCTCCTTCTCCTCGTTCCCTGCTCCCTCTTCTCCTTCTCCTCTTTCCCTGCTCCCTCTTCTCCTTCTCCTCTTTCCCTGCTCCCTCTTCTCCTTCTCCTCGTTCCCTGCTCCCTCTTCTCCTTCTCCTCGTTCCCTGCTCCCTCTTCTCCTTCTCCTCGTTCCCTGCTCCCTCTTCTCCTTCTCCTCGTTCCCTGCTCCCTCTTCTCCTTCTCCTCGTTCCCTGCTCCCTCTTCTCCTTCTCCTCGTTCCCTGCTCCCTCTTCTCCTTCTCCTCGTTCCCTGCTCCCTCTTCTCCTTCTCCTCGTTCCCTGCTCCCTCTTCTTCTCCTCCTTCCCTGCTCTCTCTTGTACTTGTTCCCTCCTCCACCTCCATTTTCTACTTGTTCCCCGCTCTCTCTCTCTCTCCTCCTCCTCCCTTTCCTACTTCTTCCCCCCTCTCTCTCCTTCTACTTTCTCCCTGCCATCTCTTTTACCTTTTTCTATCTTTACTTTCGGGACCTCCGTGCATCTGAAGCAGATTTTTGACAATTAACTCCTTTATACCTGATCACACATTTTTTATTATATAAATATTGCTCCATACATGGCATGAAGCCATATTATGTAAGGAGCTAAAGTTTAATATTTTCTTTAGCCCTTTAGTTCAGTGTTCAGCTGCATGTAGAGAGGTACACCTTGTGATGTTATTGGAGGTAATAACTCAAACAATTTGGTCCATGCTATCTTCACTCTTGAAAAAACTGTTTATTCATATTGTTGTCTAATCATTCATTTTTGTCTTGCTTTCAGTGACTTATCTTTTAAAAAAGGAGAAATTATTACCGTGTGCCGGCAGATTGATCCAAATTGGTATTATGGAGAACTCAATGGACAAGATGGATATTTTCCTTCTAGTTATGTACAGGTAAGTGCACATTTTTTTTTTCTTTTCTTTAATCCTTTTTTTTATCCTTTTTTTATCTTTTTTTTGTAATATTTTTTTATCCTTTTTTTTATCCTTTTTTTGTAATCCTTTTTTTTAATCCTTTATCCTTTTTTTATTGAATCTTTTTTATTGAATCCTTTTTTTAATCCTTTTTTTTGTAATCCTTTTTTTTGTAATCCTTTTTTTAATCCTTTTTTTAAATCCTTTTTTGTAATCCTTTTTTTGTAATCCTTTTTTTGTAATCCTTTTTTTGTAATCCTTTCTTTTTTTAATCCTTTCTTTTTTTAATCCTTTCTTTTTTTAATCCTTTCTTTTTTTAATCCTTTCTTTTTTTAATCCTTTCTTTTTTTAATCCTTTCTTTTTTTAATCCTTTCTTTTTTTAATCCTTTCTTTTTTTAATCCTTTCTTTTTTTAATCCTTTCTTTTTTTAATCCTTTCTTTTTTTAATCCTTTTTTTAATCCTTTTTTTAATCCTTTTTTTAATCCTTTTTTTAATCCTTTTTTTAATCCTTTTTTTAATCCTTTTTTTAATCCTTTTTTTAATCCTTTTTTTAATCCTTTTTTTAATCCTTTTTTTAATCCTTTCTTTTTTTAATCCTTTCTTTTTTTAATCCTTTCTTTTTTTAATCCTTTCTTTTTTTAATCCTTTCTTTTTTTAATCCTTTCTTTTTTTAATCCTTTCTTTTTTTAATCCTTTCTTTTTTTAATCCTTTCTTTTTTTAATCCTTTCTTTTTTTAATCCATTACAACAATGATCATATATATATTTTAATATTCAAAATCCAGGTCATTTCTATATCCTTGTTCAGGGTTACCATACTCATCTTTTTTAAAGTCAAGTTTAACAAATTTTTTTTTTTTTTTTTTTTTTTTAAAGCAGTTTTGCTTTCAAAAATTGTACTTGGCCTTTTTTCAAAGCATAACGGAGAGACTAAAGAAGGAACAAGCAAAATATTATATAGATGGATATGGTGTATTTAAACTTTCATCTTGGGAGGTACTGTACAGAAAGATCTTTCCTTCCTTGGTCGAGTACAAAATTGACCACAAAATCTTTTCCCTGCAATCACCTTCTCATAGCAGTGATGTTAGTCTCCCCTTCTCTCTACTTTATTGATATTTCCATGAAAGATGCTTGACTGAGATCCAATTTTTAGTTTCTCCTTGTTAGACATTCATAAGAACTCTTTTTTCTTTTTTTTTTCTTTTTTTTTTTTTCCTGCCATAATGACAAAACTTTCCTTTATTACTCAATGTACCTAGCATTGGGAAGAATTTCCATAAAGAATTTCTTTGTAAGGACTTCTTCACTGTGAGGAACATTAGCATGGAACTGCTTCCCTACTGATTACAACTGGGTCATCTTCAAATCTAATGTCAACAAATTCTTGTCCCATAAGTAAAAACCAGTTCATGCCATTGATTAATGCTCTCATAATCTTCCTTATATTTTAGTTGGCAATCATTTCCCTCTCATTAAACTTTGCCTGTGAGTGACTCTTGGGCTTGGTAGGTGGTTACCTAAATTGTAAGAACAAACTAATTTATTTTCTTAACAGCAGACTGAAGTGTTGTAAAGATAAATTGGAAATAACTTTTGCTTTCAAATAAGGTTAAAAAACTAAATCAGTGATTATTGAATAAAGACAATTTTCTTTATCAACCTATCATGATGTTTTAATGCTTACCTATAATAAATATATATTTATATTTCAACTAGATGGGAGACCCAATGTTTCTCAGAATTTAATAAGGATCAACGAATGTTTCAAACTCCCATATTTTTATTATCAAAATAGGTGAAATCGCCTATTTTGAATCAAATCGATTGATTGCCTACTCTAGTTAGGAACCAATCGCTGTGCACCGGGCGGAAGCTTCATTCCTCCCCACACTGATTTAGTCCATAATACATTGTATTGTAATGAACCTACTGTTAATTTTATAAAATTATTTTTATATATAATGGCTAGAATCAAAGTTTAAAACGCAAAAGTCAAGTATCATACTTCAATTGTGCTTTAAACAGAAACATTCATTTCAGAGGCATCCCTGTCATATGAAAGAACCTACTTTTGATTTTATACACTGGACACATTTGTTTGTGCAGTAATAAAATTTCTCAAATTCACTTGTGATGTTAGGCTGTTTAAAAGTACTAACTTTGGTTAAAATCAGACTGTTACATCTTTAAATGTTTTTTATTTTTTCGATTATCATCGGAGACATTCCATTACAAAACCTATCTAAGAACATTCCCAAACACATCAGTTATATTTGTGTGAAATTTGCAAAATATCGGTCCGTCCATTTTGGAGTCCATAGGGAACAAATTCACAGGCATACAAAGTTTCTTTTATATAGTAGTAGAAATTAAATTTATCTCTTCTCTCTTTCCCCATCACTTGGTTTTCACCTCCTCCCTCTACTCACTCTGAACACACACACACACTCACCTCATTTTTATAAATTCCTCAAGCAATGAATCAGCATAAGGAAATTAATTTCTTAGTTAAAATATCAGACTGACTTCCCTTTAAGTTAGTACATAATATAGCAGGAAAAACACATTCTCCCCCACTCTGACAAAATATCCGTCAGTTTAGAGTCAAAGAGTGAATAATTGTTTCTAAATTCTTAGATATTCATCCAAGGAAATACTGATCAAGAAAATACCAACTTTTGAGGTATTTTTTTTTTTTTTTTTTGTTTCTTACTTTACCTGGACATACAAACATACACATTGACAAGTGTCCTTTATATACCTTTATATTACTGATTAGCATGGTCACCTGGCATTGCCTATGTTGGGAATGAGCAAACATAATACCACATACTAAGGACTAACTTTCATGGGTAGATCTATGTTCAAAAAATGGGTTTCTACCCACCACTCCCACCCCACACAATGGTGGAACTTAGGTAGTCTTTGTTTAAGAGGGCGACTCGACAGAAACTTGAAAATAGCTGTGTTATAGTGAGCTGTGTAACAGTCTTATAGTGTTGTGTTCCACAGATATGTAGTTCTAGGAAAGAAACTTTGCTCATGGAATTTGTTTAGTTTTAGACACAGGTAGATGAAGGAAATTGTTGGCAGTTGTTGTAGCTAGAAGAGTGTTTGCTGTAAGTGTTTTACAGAGGGGAGGAGGAACCATGGGTAAAAGTTCTGTTGGGCAAAGAATTATTTTGAAGCCTCTCTGCTAAAGCCATTTTCTGTGGAATAATTAACAAAAAAAACATTAAAAAAAAAAACATAAAAATTTAGTGTTTAGACTAGTATATTTTCACTGTTGTTTTTGGCTCAGATATTCTTTGGCACTTTCTAAGATATCTACTGCATGAAACAGTATTAGTATCACCCAAAAGTTATGTTCTATTTGAATTGACTGCCAATTTTCATCAAGGCTTACCTTACACCTCTTAAGGTAACCTTTTTTTTTTTTTTTTTTTTTCAAAATAGCTCCAAACTGACTAGACAGACCACATTCGTGTGTGTAATGTGTATATATGTATACATCTATTTAAAAAGTTGTAATGCAGAATATGAACCATGCTAAAATAATGTTTAGAAACCTATTATTAACATTGAAAAAAAAAATAAATAAAAGGTGTTTTGTAAGCATTCTGTATTTTAACCTAACTATTTAAGAAACCAAAATTACCATAAAAAATTGAATTTAACTTAAAAATCCTATCTTATTCTGCATAAGAGCCTTAAGTTGGGCCAGTTATTGTACTGGCATAAGATTAAAATGCCAAATTGATATTAATTAACATTAATCCTTGTGATATACTCATCAGGTGTTCTAAATTTAATCAATTTGCATATTGTTTTGCAAAAGAACATTTCACTGATTCAGTATTGTTTTCTAATTCAATGATTTTTCATATTATTTATTATAACAGTTGTATTTTATATATTGTGGATGAAAACTTAGGATTTGAAGTAAAAGGAGTCTTTTCAATCTTTTTCCAGTCAATTTACTTCTGGGATTGCAATTCTTGGTTTGCAATATGTCCCACTAGTGTGTGTGTTATTGATGATGAAATTGAAAATTATTATGTTTGGTTAAGAATTTTTCTTTATTATAATTCCTTGTTTGAATTTTTGATGAATCAGTAAATATTGTAATTTAATCAATTTTTATTTTTATCATTGATTCTTTAATTGCACTATCTAGTTTATTGAGCTTTTCATTATATGGATAGATTTTAATCTTAAGATAATAAATATTATCTTTGTAATTTTTATATTTAATTTCTTATATATATATATATATATATATATATATATATATATAATTATATAAACAAGTATCTTTTATATCTACAGACACTAGTGTTTCATGCTTATGTAATCATCAGTGTAGAGGTGCCATTTCCTGCTGGTAATGAGATTGTCACAGGAATGAAGGGAATTAAGAACTATTATTCACCGAATTCAGGTGAATACCTTAGTATTCAAACGAGCAGAAGTTGTGAATTTTGCATGATATATATTCATATATATATATATATATATATGTATGTGTGTGTATGTTTATAAAGATGGCTGCCAGAACAAACACATGATGCTGAGTCTTCTATAAACTTTTTTCTTGCAGCATAATATATCATGCACTTTTTCTATCTAAGCAAATAATTTATAATTTTACTGAAGAGTATATGCACGAAAATAGACGATATCGACATAATAATAAGCGTTTTTTTTTTTTGTTGTTTTGTTTTTTTTAGGGGTGGGGGTACATAATGAAACGAATCTGTAAAATAATGTACCAAAATTTTAACATGCTGGAAGACCTGTTTTCCATGAAAAATATGTTTGGATCTCCTTTATTTATGTTACAGAGCATCAGATCAACATCAGTACCATTGGTTTCGAATCCAAACAAAGGTTACCTATGTTGGACCTCTGTTTATATCTATCCTCATGGAAATGATGTCTCATTCACTGCTTGACTTTCTACATTATTTGAATCCTCTAATCTTTATTACATTTCTGCAACTTTTTCTTATTTTTAATACTGGATTTCTATGTATGCTGTGATAAAGTGAGGATAAAATAATTTCTTCAATGAGTAAATTTTGATAGCATGACCACCAGATTGTCTTCTCTATTACTCCCAGTCTTGGAGAAGTTAAGAATTAAAATCTAAAAAGATAGACAGTAAAAAGTTCTGAATAACAAAAACCACAAAAAAGTTTATTTTAGCTAAGTAGTTAAAAATTAAAGAATAACCTTCCCCCTCATCTGAAAAGGAGAAAAAAAAAGGGGTAAATTTTAGAATTGTGAATAAATATTGTCAACATTCCTCCTTTTTTGAATAAGGGAAGGGATAATTGAATTTTTAACCATTATTATGTTTAATTTGTAATCTATTTGAATTTTTTTTTTTTTTTTGATAAATACGGATTTTATTTGTTTAATTTTTTTTTTTTTTTACGTAAAAAAGAATTTTTTATTTATTTTTTTAAATAAAAAAAAAGATCATCCAACAAATTAATATGAATTATTTTGCCCCATTATTATTTGTAAAGTCAGATAAAACTAATCTATAAAAATTTGGCAGCAATTTTGGAAGTTAATCACTCCAATACAAGCAACTACACCAGTGCAGAATACTTAGTGTTTTCAAATTCTGGGATGTTTGATGAAACATTGATGCATTTTATACCTACAAACATATGCTGCACAGAATGTCCTGTTGGTGCATATAAATGGCAGACTTTGCAGATGATAGATGCATGTCCAAAGAACAAGAGAATAGCAAAGAGCTGAAAGTATCTCTGGCTGGAGTCTGACCACCCAAGAGATAGTTTTTTTGGAAAAGTGTCTGATTAAATGGGGAAAGTAAGGCTTAGATGGGATCCAGGTAAACCTTTATAAATAAGAAACCATTTAAATGCTATCTTCTGGTCAACCTCTGCTGACAAAGTCCCAGAATCCGTCAGGAGTAGAGAGATTGGAAGAGATGGGAAAGGAAAGGTAGGTGTTCAGAGTAACAGTGGGAATCGGAGCTGAACAGATTCGAGATGAGGAGTCGGATTTTGTGGAGAGCTGGAAGGCAGTTTTACCAGTGTGAATTCTCAGTTTGGGTTTCTTTGGAACTCTAGGCTGTCAGTGAGACTTGTGTTGTGTGCTTCAAGCTTGTCATGTAAAAAAACTCATTCTGCAAAATTATTCGTTTATCAAATGTAAATTATCTGTTCATCAAATAAATAAAAATAAAAAAAGATTTACCGAACTTGCAAATGCTGTTCGGGTGTCAGTCTCTTCATGATGAACTGCCAAACCAAGTTAAATTTAATATAGCCAGTAGTTGCCAAATCTGCAATTAAAGAAAACAGTTGTCGCTTTAAAGTTTGCCTTTAAAAAAAAAACACCCTGTATAAACACAAATAACCTGGCACCCATGTAAAGTTATCTTCTAATTCGTTATCGTCACTGCTGCCACTACTACCAAATTAACCTATCTCTGCACAGGTCTTTATTAATCCCACAGGTCCAGTTTTATTGCTTCCCATGCTTCCCTTGTCCCTTCCTTGCCAACTGACCCTGCTACCTCAGCTGTTCCACATCTCTTGATTGAGCACTCTTCTTTACTCTTTTCATTACCATACCAATAAAGTTTCCTGTTCTGCACACATCTCCCTATACTGTCCATGTTTAATCTTCTGAAGTCATCAAATGTAAGCCAATCATTAAGACTTGCATTACACAGCCGCTATATCATTCTCATATCATTTCTCTCTTAATTAGTAAAATTTTAAATAAATAGTGAATACTTTCTTTTGTTATAAATATGAAGCAATACTCTGTTTAAGGCTATAAGAATATGAGGGGCGTGCAATAAGTAATGCCCCTGACCCACTTCCCATAGCAGTAGAGCAATGAAACTTAGCACAGTTATTAGTCTTTCTCTACATAGGAACCACCCTGAGTTCTCCCATCGTTTGATGCAGCTCTGGAGACCATTTTTGTAGAACACTCCAGGTTGGTCCTCCAACCAGACGTGACTTCAAAAATCAAAGCTGCATCATCTGGGAAACGCTTTCTTTTCAAAAACAACTTCATGGCTGGGAAGAGGTAAAAGTCAGAGGGTGCAAGGTCAGGAGAATAGGGAGGATGAAGGAGGATTTCATAACCACACGCCCTTGCTTCTGATCTGGCGACATGCGAGTTGTGGACCGGAGTGTTGTAATGCAGGAGGAGGGTACCTTTGCTGATCTTGCCCTGCCTCTTGATTTTGATAGCTTCCCTTAATTTCCTCAAAAGTGAAGCATAATAGGCTCCTGTAATTGTGGTACCCTTTGCCAGAAAATCTGTCATCACTACTCCATCCTGGTCCCAGAAGACTGAGCATGACCTTGCCAGTGGAGGACTGCACCCTTGCCTTCTTTGGAGGTGGTGAGTCCAAGTGCTTCCACTGCATTGACTGGACTTTAGTCTCTGGATCATAGGGATGGACCCAGGTTTCATCCTGTGTAATCAGTCTTTTGAAAAACTGACTCAACTTCTTGGCACATCTCCAAATTTATCCTCAAGCACTCAACGCGTTCTCGCTTTTGGGATGGTGTGAGTAACCTGGGAATCCATCTGGCAGACACCTTATGCATATGCAAATGGTCATGAATTATAGTTTTCACAGACCCTGTACTAATCTTGACATCTTGGGCTATTTGGGGAATAGTAATGTACCGATCTTACAAAATGGCAGCCTCAACTTGACGGACAGATGCCTCATCAATGGCAGAAGGGGGGGGGGCTGGACTGGGAGCTGTTTCCGCAGACTTCCGGCCATGTTTGAATTCACGATGCCAGCGTTTTACAAGGTCATATGATGGGGCAGTATCACCATAAGTTTCTTTCATTTCATCAAAAGTCTCCTGTGGTGTGCGTCTTTTCAAATACAAAAACCGGATCACTGCTCGACATTCAACAGGCTCCGTTTCACACCTGACTCAGTTCAAACACCTGTAAAACAGAAACCACAATTAGTTCAGAGCTGTAATTTGCCACATGACCAGTAGAGATATATATCATTGCACATGCAAAATCTCAGCTAGATCAGAAAACTGGAAGTGGGTCAGGGGCATTACTTATTGCACGCCCCTCGTACACGCCAAAAAGAATGGGATTATTTCATAAAAAATATAACAAAGCACAACCACTGTCTGTTGCTGGTTCTCTAAGCAATCTCTGCACATCATTCAAGTAAACTTTGATTCTTATCATTATTTAGGCAATCTGAAATATTTCTTGCAGTATTAGTGAAAGAAATAATAAAGTGGATTTAGTTGCAATGTTCTGCCGTAAAGATTGTATGAAATTGAGAATTCATTTTTGGCAAAACCTACGAACATGTTTCCCAAAAAAAACTATTTTTAAAAAAAATTTTTTTTTATTATATTCCCTCTTAAACCTGAAAAAAAAATTGTTTGTAATTTTCTTATATATATATATATATATATATATATATATATATATATATATATATATATATATATAAAATATTAAAAAACAAAGATCGTGAGTTTATTTTTTTGTAAATATCTCTTTGTGTATAAACCTAAAAAGGTATTTACTAGAAATAAAATTTCTACTGAAATTTATGAGTAAATCCACTTGTGTATTTTAATATAAGGAATAATTCAGATACTTCAGACGTGCCCAGATTGCCTGAATATGCAAATGGGAATCAGCAGAATCTAGTGGATGTGCCTTAATCTGTACTACATAAATAGTAAACTGTTCTTCCATGAAAAGAGGATCATAAAACTGAAAACCAATGCTCAAATTATTCTGAAAGTCTAATTTTTTTTTTTTTTAATCCCTTTTCAGGTTGTCAGCACATTCTCTTCCTCAGTGCCACAGGTGAAAGCCTTGTATGATTTTGATATTAAAGATGAAAACGAGAAAGATTGTTTAAAATTTCAGAAGGTAATATTATGTTTGTTTGTTTTTATTTTATGCTTTAAAAATAAAAACTGTTTTATATCGGAGAGCCATTGAAGCCTTATTTAAGCAACATAACCAATATTATTTATATAGCAATAACAATCTTAATTCTATGATAGAATTTTGTATGTGGTTGTAACTTCTCTTCTTTACAGCTCCCTTATCACAAGAGACATCGCTAGTCTTTCTCTATTGTGTCATTATTTCCATGGTAGGTGCTCAATTGAGCTCCAATCTTTTGTCTCTCTAAGACAGAGGTTCTCAACCAGGGGTAAATCTATCCCTAGGGATAAAAAAAAAATATATAGCCGGGGGGTAAATAATTGAAGTTCCTGATGATTTAAAAATAATTATTTCTTTTCAAATTGTGTCATGTCTGAGAAATATAATACAAATTAACTTCATAATTTTCTATTTAGAAAAAATTTGATTTTCTTTATATATTTTTCATACAAATGTATAATAGTAATTTTATACAAAATCTAAAGTTCTCAACAATAAATAAAAAAAAAAAGCTTCTTTTTGACCTTCTTGTTTTTCTGTCACTTTATGATAGCTATGGATTTTTTTTTTTATACGGGAATGGGGGCAAACGGACAAATGCATGAAGCCAAGGGGGCAAAGGAAAAGTTGGGAATGGCTGCTCTGAGAAATTCAGAGAGAATGCATAGCTACCACAATTGCAAAAAGTTCTCATTTTTTCTTCTGTGTGCCTTACATAAATGGAATTTCCATGAGCAGAGTTTCTTTCCCAGAACTTCCCATCTGATTCCCTCATGGATTACATCATCGTCTTCAACTCCAATGTCAGCAGATAATTATCTTTACCTGGATATGGTATTATCACAACATCTTCTGGTAGAAACACGAAGGAAAATGCCTTTCTTCTGTTGAAAATTAATCATTTTTGTTGGTGAAAGTAGAGCAAAGTGCAACAAGCTATGTAGAAAAACAGAAGATATTATATATATATATATATATATATATATATATATATATATATATATATATATATATATATATATATATATATATATATACCAACTGAAATATTTATTCAAAGACTGTGACTTGGTTGAGATAAAAACTCTTCTAAATGAAGATTTGTTGATGATGCTGTATGTCAGAATCAGGTCTTCTCACATACTTCATTACTCAAGTAAGGACAGATGCAGTCTTTGAAGCTAAGTAAGAGTAAAGAAAATCATGTCACCATTCTGGTTGCCAACAGTTAAACACACTTCAAGTGCGCATGATATATTTTTTTGAAGATGGGGATTTGTTACCTGGATGATATGCTCCAAAATGGTCCATACCAGAATGAAATTTAGAAAGAATCTCCGGATCAAATTGAGAACAGAGTTTTCTTTGCTTATCTCAATACCTTAACATGTTGATTTGAAGGAGCTGTCCAAAAACTGTATCCAGCTCCTTTGCATTAGTGACAATGTTAAGTAGTTTGGGTGTAAAACTAATGGGGGAGGGAGGCAGTAGGCAGAAAGCCAATAGGAAGTTATTTTTGCATAGTTAATTGGGTCCATATACTTAGAATCTATGACTCGAAAATTTTTAAGAAAGACTATCATGGAAAAGTTGCCAATACGATTTTCATATTAAACTGAAGCAAATGCCAAAATCACAAAGTAGAATTTTGCAAAATAATTTAGAGTTTTTTTTTTTTTTTTTTTTTTTTTTTGAATGAATATGGGTTAAGATTTGTTCCAAATTTTTCGAATTTGTACCTGTGGTGCAACGGATAAAGTACTAAGTAATAATCAGTTCTAAATGAGTCTTCTAGAGGTAGGATGTTCAATCTTAAGGTTAAATAAAAATTAAGGTTTCTATCTGGTCATGGCTGATAGAATGAGAACAATCTACCTATGTGGACTAAATAAATGGTTCAGTTCTAAATTCTGTATAGATTCCAAGTTTTGAAAAGCACAATTGAAGAAGGTCAAAGGTTACAAATGCATCCTCATCTAAAAAATCCCCCAGTAGATTTAAGATTTGCTTAAAAAATTTAAGTAGTACACCCCATCCATCACTATTACCAGTTGAATGGTCCAGTAAAGTCCTTGGATTAATTAAGAGAAATATTCATTTATATATTTAAAGAATATTTAGCTGACAATGTTATGTATTTTTACATAATATTGATTTTATTGCTTTGTTTGTTTGTTTTTTTTTTTGGGGGGGGGGTTGTCTTGTTTTTTTTCCTGTATATTAACTTTTGCAGACATTTATAGTGAGAAATATTATAATTGCTCAAAAGTTATAGAGGAAGATTAAGAAAGACACCATGGAATTTCCATGTATCTCACTAATAAATATAAATAAAATTAATGAGAAAAATAGACTAAAGAGCAGATTTGTACATAATTCTTTCTGTTTTTGAACCAAGAATAAAAAAAGTAACCTTTTATTTGGGTGATTACTAATCTATAAATAAAATATAAATTCTACTGAAGTGTTTATTTTGCATTTTTTGTTTTCATTTCTCAAGGATGAAATTCTTCAACTGATCAGAAAAGTTGATGATAACTGGTTAGAAGGAAGAAGAGGTGACAAAATAGGAATATTTCCATTATCGTTTGTTGAGGTTTGTTAATGTTTATTTTTTTCTTTCTCCCTTTCTCTTTATTCTACTTTTCTCCCTTTTACGTTCTACTTCTCTTCCTTTTTTTTTTTTCATTTCTGTTTTGTCTGTTTTTCCGTTTCTTTTTTTGTCCATTTTTTTCCGTTTTCCCTTTTTGTTTTTTTTTTTTATCCTTTTTTTCTATTTCCCTTTACACTTTTTCCTGTTTTATCTTTTTTAAAATAGATGCCATCAGTTTAATTACTATGGTCAAGTTTTGTTTAAGTATATGAGAGTAGTGACAATGCCTTCCTATGTAGACTGCCTAGAAAAGGGAGCCTTTAGGTTGGCCTCAACTCTGGTTCATTAATTTGATTAGGTTTTAAAAATGTAAAACTTATGTTAATATATTCCTGTTAAACACTTATTAATCTGTCAAGTTGAATATGAGGTATTTATCCAGGGTTTTGTTTCTTTGTTTTTTTTTTTTTTTTGTTATGCATCCAAACTATGCAGTCATTTTGAATATCAAAAAAAAATTTAATTTATAGTTTCTCTTTTGTTTGAATTTAAATGTTTTTATAAATATCAATTAAAAATCAGATAGTGTGGTAGATATGTATCTCTCAAATAAATGGAAACATTTATTTAAATCCAAACTTTTCGACTTAACGAGCTTTCTTTAGTGGCACGCAGACATTTTTTCCCTTATTTAATTCTTTTCATTTTAAGAATAAGGTTGACTTTTAAGAGTTTCTTGCTGTGTTTATTCACCTGCTGCATAGGAGTTTGGACACAAGGTAATGAGAGATTTTGAAAAGCCAGCGCATTAGGTGAACTGCATTGAAGCCTACAAGATTGCCTGAACTGCCATGTCAGTATTCCTCGGTTGAGATAATTTAGGCAATTAACAAAAAACTAACCTCTTTTCAAAGAGAATGTACATTTCCTAAGACTGAACAGAATTGTACATCAGCTCAACAGCATCAAATGTGGGACTAATTGCCAAAAACAAATTTATCAAGATTTAAAAATAGGAAAACTGAAGTTATTGCAGTTTTTGACTTTGCAATATTCCTTGGTTGAGATGGTTTAGACAATTAGCAATATATAATACTTTACTGCAGTTTTTGACTGGAAGTAACCAATTTTGCATTAATCTTTTCATGCAAGATTTTTTATATTTTTACATCTAACTTCTTCTAAAAAAATATGAGCCTTCAACATGAGCTGGCTTCTGGAAAGGCTCATAACAATAAATAATGGAAGCAAAAATGTATTCGTCATTCTCCACTGACTTTCATAAAAAGAAAACGTAAATATAATTGATCCAATCAAAATTTGTAACTTTTCTATTTGTTACTGTAGACAATAGTATGAATTAAAACAGTTAAATTTATCCAACATCCAAGAATCATTTCTTTCAATACTTGTTTCTACAGACTATATAGTGTTCATCTCCAAATTTGAGACCTTTGTTTTACCCTGTATTACAAAGAATAAATAGTTTCTTATACTTTGATTTATGACAACGTTTTTATTTCATACCGCAGACAACTGTTTTGTCTTTTCAAGACTAATCGGTTTGGCTAGACGATTTTTTGCAATATTTATGCTTGCTTTTTTTGTTTTTAATATTTGATTTTTTTTTCATTTTTTATTTGTTTTTTACTTGTTTAATATTTTAGTTTTAACTTATTTTTTTTTGTTTTGTTTTATATTTCCAGCTAAATGATGCAGCAAAGTCTTTGGTTGCTTCCAGGTCGAGGTAAACATTTAGCTGGTTTCAAATATTACAGTGTTTTTATTGTTGGAGGGGTCTTCTAACAAATTAAAATGGGTTTGCAGTTGTTTGTCTTTTATTTGACAAAGGATGAAGATCATTTTATTTTGTATATTCATGCAAGAGATGATTTTTAATTTTACACTGTATTTTATTCAACTTATCTACTGGAGTTGTAGTTCAAGGTTTTTCTTTTATAAGGCTGGTTCACATGATCCCTAAGCGAGCAGGAATTGGGTTACCTGTTAACCAATCTATAAATGGACAAGGAGACAACGAAGACATAAATTCTAGTAATGGTATTAGATGTTGTGTAAAAATAAAGTTATAAATGAAAATTATTTAGTTATCAACAATCTCTATCGCTGTATCACAGCACTTTAATGCAGCGAGACTAGCACCCATCATAATTATAAATATTTTAATTTTTTATCCTTTTTTGTGAATAATCAGTGTGGGGGATGACTTTTTGCCAGTCACATGATTCAGAACCCAATCCTAAATCACCTTTTTAACTTACAAGTCTAAACTTTTAACAATCAGCCAATCCAACAGACATGGAGGAAGGAAAGTATTAAAATTTGTTTATGTCAATGCAAGCAGGCATATTTTAGTAGGCTGTCATAATTGTTTTCAACAATCCAGTTGGATGAACCTTCATAATATATATCACACAAAATGTATAGAAGAATTTTGAAATGTCTTAAATTAATACTTTTTGATTGCTAAGGACTTTATTTTGTATATTTATCTTTGTATATACTTCAGTAGTGCTTAATATGAGTATAATAGCTTAGTAGTGTTGTGGGAGTCTGTATAGCATGGGGGATGTAAATCGTGTATATATTTATGAGTTTCTATTATCATCTAGTGTATGATTGTATACGAGTGTATATACATGTATTCGTCTATGACCGTGAATCTAGAGTTGTGTGTGTATGTACGTTTAAATACAGTTTATAATGGAACAATAATATACACAAGTACCTTTACAACACAAAAAACGAATAACATTTATTTGGGATTTCAACATCTGGCCAATTGGGAACATATTTGGTCCATCTTTGGTTTTGTCTTGTCAGAAAACTGCAATGAAAATTCTCACTGAATTTGACAGAGCCTTGAGTTTTATTTTTGGCAAATTTTATTCCAGAGTGTTTTTTACCTTTTAAAAAGTTGCAATACACGTCCTAAGTTCCTACATTTGATAGGCGTTGGATCCCTCGTTTTATCTGCTACATCACAGATTTAAATATTGTGTTCTATTCAAAACTCTGTGCAGATTCTTAAGTTCAACAGAAAGATTCCTGTGTTTGACAAGATACACCTGAAGGTCAAATGTTACATTGCCCCAAAACCTTGCGAAAATTACGTTGAAGATGAGAACAGCTGTCTGAATAATTCAAATGATATGGATGGAAACATTTGTGTTTCACTCCAAACAATCGTTAGGTGGACTCCTGCAGTTGGCCTGCTAAACTCCTTGGAATGAAACACAAACCACACAACACCTATCGATTCAGACTTTACAACAACATTGAACATATACTTTTTCTCTCTCCATGAGGAGCCGAACCCTGGGGTTAATACCACCAATGAAATGAAGAAAAAACACTAAGTGTTATATAAATAAGTTGTCTTAGCAACAAAAGTCCCAGAAAAATCAATAATAAAAAAGTATGTAATATTCAGTTTTCTAAATTTTAAAATTAAACTCACGGAAACAATGTTTTCAAAGATGTGCACAAGTTTCTCTGTGCAGACATTTCTTTTTGCAAACATTTCTCTATAACTAGCTTGGTGTAAATGCTTAGTGTGTACATAATTTTTATTTGTTGATCTTAATAACATTAATCAAACTCCCTTCATAATATCCCTGCAATTATGTCCCAGATAGTAGCCCCCATGTCAAATACAATAAAATTTTAAAAAATCAGAAGAATTGCAAAATTAAATAAATCAGTAGGTAAAACAGTTAATTCGCATACACTTTTTGTCATTCAATATTTAAAAACTAAAAAAATCCTTCATATTTTTACAGGTCATCATCCTCATCATCTTCAGCGGGTGTCTGTGATGGAGTTCCGAGCGGAACAAGTAGTAGCAGCAGCAACAGCAGCAGAATTTCTGCGCCTCCCCCTGGGGTTCGTTTGCCAAGTTCATCATTCCAGCAGATATGGCATCCTCTTCCGCAACAAAGGGACAGGGTTGCCCTTCATCCACCCACCCCAAACACAGCAGCAGCTAACGCAGCAGCATCTTTACCCCCTTCTCCTCTGAATGCTTCCACAAGTGCCCAGCAAAAGCGACATTCTTTTACTGCCACTTCGCACACCCATTCCGCTAATTCATCCCCCACCGTACAGCAGAGACGCTCGTTAGAATTATCGCCAACGTCTGGTACTATGCCACCCACATCACCTCTCCATGTGGCCCTGCCTCCCCCACCAGCACCATCATGTAGCAGTAACGTGGGGTCTGCTTCTGCTATGAAATTGTTGGCACACTTGGTGAGTATTATAAATTATCTGAATATATGAAATTATAAAAGTCGTTTGTTAGTAAATAAGCATTTTATGTATACTGTAACATACACATTTAAATGTAACAGCAGCGCTTAATCGTTTTTTTTTTGGGGGGGGGGTATGGAAATCGTTTGAGACAAAGCATGAAACTACTTGATGTAAGGAGCTAAAAAGAACAAAAGATGATTATCGCAAAGACAGAAGATGCTTATTGAATTTAGTCTTGAAAAGACCAAGGTTATAGATAGGAGGAAAACAGTCAGCAGGAAGAGATCCACAAGCTTACAGTTCTGGGAAATAAGCGTTCCTATAATTCGGTATCAAAACAGCAAATTGTTGGAAACCACTAGACCAATGAGTCAAATGAACTTCAACAAAGGAAGCAAGGAATTGATCAGGCAATTCTAAAGAATGCATATCATAATTGCATTTATAGAAAAGACTGAGACTAGCAACATCACGTTTGTGAGAAAGAGGTTGCAATGAAGTAGTGGAGCCAATCAAATTACAAATACGTTTCTGTACTTTGGGCCCATTTGAAGGTTCTTGATAGATTCACCAGCCCAAATATAACAGTATTACGTGCATGATGAGTTGATAGTTTTTCAGTAGCAAAACGGAATGAACCTTTTTTGTTTTTGAAAAAGAGTGTGTTGCTTTTGAAATATAAACCTAGTTTTCATTCTTCCCAACTCTATACAACAATAAGTGAAAAATACATAGGAAATTGAAAAATAAGTTTTCTTTAGGAATATCAGTTTATCTGGTACAGATGCATATTGTGAACCAGAAGCATCTCAACGTTCACTCGGTTTTGGATGGAACACGTCAACAGCCGGATTATGCCGAACAACAGCTCAGATTTAGCTGCTGTCTAACGTAACATGCTAATCAGCCAATCACAATGTGGCATGCTGAATTACAACATGGTGACATCATGTGCACTCAGGTAGCTGACAACTTTTTGGATTATTATTGGAGGAGAAAAAAAAACAGTTGTTACATGCAAATCATGGAAATAATGAATCTTTCGGTCTTGGAGTAGCAGTTGCAGACATCCAAAAGTGTGATCAACTTTAAAAAAACTAATTGGAAGCAAAATGAGGTGCATGTGGTCAGATATGTAGCAGAGCAAAAAGGGGGACCATCATAGAAAAATATGGATGAAGATGTACACTGTTGCAGTTCATCACTTTCATCTTTATTTTAAGACTTTCTTAAGATGATTGATTTAAAGAAATAATTACAACTAACTACAATATTTGATGAATATATAAATAATTTTCCAAGTGATGAATCGCCACATATAGAGGACATAATCGAAGGTTAAGGAGATAGAATAATTGTTTGACTGAGAATGATTGATCAAATGGGGCAAGATCTGTTTGTGAGATATTAGGAGTATGAAATAACCCATTAATTTCCAGTTGTACTCGGTCCTTGATATGACCTTAAACTATATCCGATGGTGAGGCCCCAGCTTGCGGGCTCTGGGGATTGTGGAGCCACCCTTTAATTGCCATTACTCCCAGGTCCACTCTGACCCAGAGTGGTAGTACCTGTTAGGGTCCCAACTATGGGTTAAATAGAAACAGACTTGCAAAAAAACAAATATATTCTATTAAAAAAATTTCTTCAAAATCACCAGATTCGGCATTAAATAACCTGAAAAGGGTTGATATGCCGTAAAACAAAAACAACCAACCAACCAATCAAGTTGTACTCTGGACTGGAGTGTTGATACTTTCCAGGGATTCATTTATGAGTCAAATAGAATGTATTGTTTACAAATTATTTATAAAATATATGCATTCAAAACAAATTAATCTAGAAATGTCTAAGGATACAATGAACTGGTTTAATAATAAATACTCTTTATTCATACACGCGAGGTGTTTATATGTGATAGTCTTCTTTGCACTTTTTATTGTTGCCTTTTCATATAATGGGTGCTATAGAAATAAACTTCTTTTCATGAACAAAGGTCACAAGGAGATGTTCACCAAGAGTTATCTTCAAGATTTTATTTTTGAAAAGAATTGAATCAGGAGAGAGGGATTAATATTCTCTAAACTAATTATCTACTTAACTTTCTAAATGAACTGAGTGACATGCACACAGACAGACATCAAAGTTACCTTAGATTACAAAGAATTCTACATTATTTGCAGTGTCTTGTTTGCATGGCTTCCACAGAAACTGATTTGAAAAACTTATTTTTCCCCTCCAACCCAAAAAGATGATCTCATTCATTATCATTTGACTCTGTTTTGTCTGTCATTTAACTTGCTGGTGTCACAGGAAAAGGGCTGTCCTCTTTCCATGTAAATAAGAATAATATTAAATAAGTGGAAATGAGATTAGGATAAGCCGAGAATTGAACCCTGTAGGCAAAATTAAGAAATGGAATGTGAGAAATTAAGCCTATTGTTAATTCTGAAGATTAAATATGCCAGTAAAAGAATGAACAATGAAAATTAAAGATATATTAAAAAAATAGGTTAGGTTAAAAAATAGGTTAGGAGAGGATTCGTTTGTTTGCAGAAGTGTGTTTTGGAAAACACATGCATAACCACGTGAAATTAGTCACGTTTGAAAAACACTTCTGACGTTATAGACAAAGGACATTTCTCCATATAGTTCTATGAATCAGTCAGTCAGAGAATCAGTTAGAGCTAATCAGAGAGAGAGTTGAGTCAGTCAGTTGACAGCTGACCCTTTGGAAGCGAAGGAGTAGAAGATCAACCATTTAGATACAAGTGAATCCCTGATGTTCATTCGACCGGTCGATCCGACAAATAAAGAAGTCATCATCATGTTTTGTACGTGTCGTCATTCAATTACAACAGAAAAGGTAATTGTTATTATCCTTATCTATAATAAACATTGTGTAACCCTTCAAGGATTATGCATCTCCCCTCTTCTGTGTTAAGAACTCGTATACATCTCCAGTCAGTATATATATGAATGTCTTCTCTCCCTCATCATTGTTTCTTAATATGTACCCCCATACAACACTGGCCCCTGCCTCAACTTTATATCACCCATTTCTGGGAGCAATTTTGTTTTGCAGATATAGGTTATCATGATGCACTCAGTGTGACCCTTGTTAAAATTCATACTAGTTAACTTATTCGTCACTGATGTATGGTCGCTAATATGTAACATTTGAAGCATAAGCACTTTTACCAAAAATGATTAAATTTGGCATTAAATAACCCCAAAAGAGTTGAAATACTGTAAAAACAAAACAATCAACCCTTTTCCCTCTCTTTTTCTTCGCTTCCTATTCATTTTATTTCTTTCCACTGGAGTGGATTGCTTTACTTTTAATGTAGACTGACTCTGACCCTAACCCAATTGCCAATACCTGAGCACTCTACTCTTCTTTATTTGAAATCATTTTTGTTGGCACTAATAATAAAATATCAATTTATATTAGGAAAGCAGTGGTCAAATATCAGATGATAATAAACCAGGAAGCACAGAAGCCAACCCTCCAGATATTCCGTTTGGGAAAACAGCCATGTAAGTTATTTTATTTATACTTTTTTTTTTTTCATAACCAATGTTATTTGTTTATTTCAGCCTAAATATTGAAGAATCTGATACACACACATACACACACGCAAAGTAGGAATTAGTTGAGGTTGTGCAAATGACATGTTAAACATAAATAACTTTTCAGAATTTTTAAGATGAGGATTACTTAGTTTATTCAAGCTACTATTCTCATTGTTTTTTTAACAAAGTTTCTTTGGATGATGTAACTTTAAACTGTTTTCAGGTGTATCTTTGTCAAACTTTGAAACCTATATAGAATTTCGAATTGAAACTGGCTGATTCTTTGGTAAGTTGTTCAGAATTCCTCTGATGTTAAAAAAACAAATGCAGAAAAATCTTTGATGTGCATATCCGTTATGGATTGAAATGATCATATTCCAAAATTCACATAAAAATATCACATTCACAAAATTCACATCAAGTAGATTTTTATATAATATATATATATATATATATATAACTCTTTTTTTTAGTGATTGATGATAAATCATAGCCATTACAAGACTGACATTGATCTCTATTTCTGGAGAGGTTGTTATGGGTGAGGTAATTTTACAGGATAACTGAGCAAGACATTCCATCTTTACTTCCTCATAAAATTTGAGTTTCTTAGTTAATAAAAAAAATATTGATCAGTTTACTGATTTTTGGAATAGAGGGTGGAACAATAAATTCGTCACCCTAAAGAAAACAACACTACAGCTTTATTTTAAAACTTTTATTGAAAAAAATCAATTCATGTAATTTGATTATGTAGTAGAGCTGACATATATTCAATGTAACCGCCTTCAGCCTCAATCACTGTCTCTATACGGAGTCCGGAACATGCCTTTTCTACAAGAACAGGCGGGAGCTCTGCAGATGGTGGCAATAAGGCTGGCTTTGGTGTTGTGGGTGGTCATGTTGGTGATGTTCTTGATGTATGACCAAATGAAGTAGTCCAGTAGGTCCGGGAAGAAGGGGGGGGGTAGTGAGAGAAGAGTACAAAGGCGTAGCACTCCTGAAAGTCATCTGAATCTCTTTGGACTTGTGGGCTCGTGCCAAGTCCTGTTGCCATACCCAGGGTCTGCCAGCAGTCACCTGATTGCACCAGGGATCCCCACACTTTTTACCACATTTTTTCAGTACACTTTGATGTTTACTTTCAATCCAACTTTGAAGATGTGAGGTGGCATAATGTGGCCCTCACTTGAAACCACACCAAAAACCATAACCGTGGCTGGAAATTTTGTTGAGCTGTACTCTCAAGAATTGAACCGTCCGAATTAGCATTTTGAGGGTGCTGGCAATGGTCCTGTTGTCATAACTTGGATCGGTAAAGAGCATGGGTTGTACAGTGGCACATCTCTGATTTCGCTCATTGAACATTGTGTCACTTTCAGACATGATAGAAGGCTCCTATCACTCTTGCAATTTGTACACAACTGGCCAGCTAGTAGGTCTGCAAGAAAAAAGAAAACCAGTTTTCATCAAATGGAAGTGGAATCATGTCGTCGTCTTCACCCTGTATAATCTTTTTGATCCAATGATGGGTACATCATAAAGATTTTTCGATATTTTTTTTTTTTTTTAATATGGGGGAATTTTAGACAACCACTTTTTTTTTTTTTTAACTTATAGATATCTTATTCTTCCGATATGTCCAACACATACCAGCATGTAAAGCAGATGTTATAAGCTGAATAAGGCTATGATGACAATTCAATCCAATATGTGGGGGTCGTTCCAAAAGTAATACACACATCATCAAAAAAAAGATGAAACTTAAGTGCATAAGTTCAGTCATCGTAACAATGCAATTTGCAACCCCCCTCTTACTCATTTGGATGGAATAATAAAAAAAAATAGGTGGCATTACTTTTGAAATTAGCATATGTTGAGAAAGAGAAAAGATTATCTTAGCCAACAGAATAGTGTAGAATTTACAAAAAATTATTCCATGTTATTTAAAATAGAAACAATTCATGTTTTTTTGTGATTTGAAAAAAAAAACATGTAGCTATTTTGTTTTCTTAAATGAGAGTTATAATAGTAACAAGGATAAAAACTTTACTTTTAGGTGGTAGACATCTTTTAAAAAGTGAGTTGACTCTAAATTCGTTTAACCATATTTACTTCCCTTCATTTTTATCAAAAATCTCTACTTTGTGTGTGGGTTCTTTCCATATGGACTTTGAAACAGCCGGGCTGATGTGTTTTGTTTTTGTTTTGTTTTTTTTTTGTTTTTTTGTTTTGTTTTTTTGTTTTGTTTTTTTTTTTTTCACGCAAATGTACTTGTGTTTCTAGATAGGTTTTGTATCAAAATGCCTCTAATAAGTATTGAAATATCGATATTCAAAAAAAATCTGATTAAAGAAGGAACAGTTCAATTTTGATGAAAGTTAACACCCTTATACAACCTAATATCACAAGTGCATTTGAGAAGTTTTATCACCACACAAGCAGAATGGTTCAATGTATAAAATTAATGCGAGTTTCTTAGATAAGACAGCGGCATGTTTTTTTTTTTGTTTTTTTTTTTTTTACACAGTGATCACCACTTATCAAGGCCCGGAAGCCACTCAGGGATAAGGGTTATTGCAAGTACATTACGTTAGTCTGGAGATTTGATGGAGTGTTTACTTAAGGGGGCGGTTCATTAGGAATTTGTTAACATAAAGTGCATAAGTTTTATCAATAAAGTTTTGAATAAATGTTTCTGTTTAGAGCATAATTGAACCATGATACTTGACTTTTCCATTTTGAACTTGAATTCAAGCCATTATATAAAATAATTTTATAAAATTAGAGGAGGCAATCAATCAGTTTGATTGAAAACTGGGCAATTTCACTGATTTCGATGATAATAAAAGTATTGGAAGTGTGGAATAGTTGTTGAGCCTCACTTAATCTCGGGCAAAGTCGGGTCTCCCTTCTAGTATTATATAGATTCTTGCCTTTCTTTAATAACTTTTACATTTTACAAACTTCCGAGAAAAAAAGATATATATAATTAGGTAATATTTTGTACTTTGTACAATACATATAATCATTTTATAAATAACAATTTACCTTACCTGACACAAAAAATCTCATAGCATAAAGTAATAACACTAATGATTTTTTTGTTTGTTTTTTTTTTCGTTAATAAAAAGGCATAGGGACACAAATAATACCATTTGGGGGGGGGTTGCTATATATCAATTTTTGCAACAATGTGCAAATAAATTATTTTTTATTTCATTTTTTTCAATTCAAACTTTCAGCTCCATGAACCTTCTTCAGGGTGATAAAGATATTTTTTTTCTTTTATTTTTTATTGTTGAGATCTTGTGATATTGCTGAACATTGCCGATTTCTTCCAAACTTGTTGAAGAAACTGTGTTTTAATACCCAACATCCATAGTGAGATACACTGGTACACATACAGAAATATTGAGATCAATTTTACTACAGTAGAAGCATTATTCCAGTGCACCTCTCTACAGTTATTGGACATTAAAAACTAGTTTCTTTAATAAGACAGGAAGTAATTGGCAATCTTCAACTACAATGTAAGTCTCAACACTAAAAAATATTTGTATCATGCTGAGAAAGACTTATTGAGACAAATATTTGGATTTGAAAAAATAAAATTCATTTATTTTCAAACAAAAAAGACGGACATTTAGGAAATTGACCTCCACCTCTAAATTCCATAATTTATACTTTTTTTTTTCTTTTTTCTCATTAACCTCATCGATTACAAACTTAACTTTCATATTAAAAAAAAATTTTATGACTTATCATCGGGGGGGGGGGTCAGTTTTCAATCATAATGTTCTACTAAATTGAACATATACTTTGTAACCATTACTGAGAAAAATATTGCAACTCTCACACGACTAGCATTTATTCCCATCTAAAAAAGGGGGTTAGGAAGAGAACTTTCTCAACTCCCTCGTACCCCACCTCTCTCTCTCTTTCTCTCTCTCATCTAATCTATTCCATCCGTGTCAGCTCACTTAAAAAGATTCCAACTATAAGAAAATGCCCACTCCAAGAATGGACCTTTTGCAAAATTTTTGTTTGTTTTAAATTATTTCTGGTCTTTAGTAACAATTATTTTGTGAATTTAAAAAGAATCACTTGTCTGGTCCAAAGCATCAGAAAAAAATTATTTGATTGAATTAAAAAAAAATTTTTTTTTTTTTTTTTTTTTTTTTTTTTAATAAATTCTTGCCTTTTGTAACAATTATTTATTATGAATTTAAAAAAATACTTGTCTGCCTCTAATATAAATGTCCCATTGGCAATGTTCTATTTTAGCATCGGACAAAATGTCTGACTAACCAAGTGACTGTAGTAATATTATTTGTATCAAATGCAAAAAGTTAAACCCGTTGAATTGTCATGCGTTTGTACTCATAACTCATTCATTTACAGCATACTCGAAAACCTGGAAAAGTCATCGAGTTGGAAAGAAAGTAAAAATTTACCCTAGCCCCCTTTTTTTTTTTTTTTAGACAGAAATAAACACCGGTCATGTAAGAGTTGCAATATTTTTCTCTGTGATGGTCACAAAGTAGGTGTTCAATTTAGTACATTATAATCCCCGATAAGTTATGAAAAATATTTTTTTTTTAATTTATTTTTTAATCTGAAAGTTGTTTGTAATCAATGAGATTAACATGAAAAAAGAAAAGGTGTAAATTATGGAATTTAGAAGTGGGGGGTCAATTTCCTAAACATCCGCTAAAAAAAAAATCTGCTTTGTGTTTTCTGATTTAATGGATTTTCAAATTGAAAGTATTTTATTTCCTATTCTATATGTAATAATTGATTTTTATGTTTCTGAATTTTTTAGATTGATACTCTATATTTGGATTATTTGTACTACTGTTCTCATCTTAAGTGTCATTTCTAGTGTTGAGACGATTGATCAGAATCGGGAATCAGAAAAATCAGAACTTTTGGGATATCGGAATCGGAAAAATTTGTGCATTTTTTCCCATACCAAAACAATTCTTTTAATTGTCTTTTTTACTGGATTTTGTTTAAAGCCAAATCTTCCAGTAATGATAAAAATATTTATTAATTTTAAACTACCAGTAAAATTAAAATCTATAGATCCCCCCCACCCCATACAAGTGTGTTTCTACGTTTGAGAAAATATCTGCATATTTAACGTGTGTTTTTAGAGTATTCAGAAAAAATAGCAACGCTATGGTTAAATATTTAGAGATTTATACAGAATCGGAATTGGTAATTGTATCAGGATCAGGAATTTAGTACAGAATCAGTAACTGTATCGGAATCTGGAAAAATTTTGGAATCATTCCCTCACTTATTTCCACGATGTTTGGTTGATATAAGCTCCGACCTTCTTTAAATCTATCTTGTTAAACTTTCCTAGTGAATAAAGTATTTGTTAAAATTCAGTTACACTGTTCTGCACTGGTACCGTCTGTATAGGGTTGCCTTTCCTTTGGAGTCTGCTTGCAACGGCAAGTGGGAGACCCTGACAAATGGGCAAACCAAGGTTCTTTTATTACCTGCCCAGACCTGCACCTGGTTAGCCACAGCAAACGCTGTAGTAAATCAAATTAGGTGCAGAATACTATTGTCTCAAGAGACAGAAGGTTGCCATCAAATGAATTGATTTTAATGCTAGTACATCAGGATGTACTTAAAAGCAAATGCAATATTTCTGATCAAATGTGCCAGGAATTGAGACATTTACCTAATTTCATATATGATATTAATTTTGTTTTTTCTTATGTATTTTTTCTCACTTTATTTTTCTTTGCTTGTCAGTTATTCTGCTCTCTACAACTACAAACCTCAAAAGGAAGACGAAGTCGAATTACGTAAAGGAGACTATTATACCGTCACAGAAAAATGCCAAGATGGCTGGTACAAAGGACATTGTTTAAAAACGGGTGCCAATGGGGTATTCCCTGGAAATTATGTACAGATTTCAAGGTATATCTTTTGTGTGTGTGTGTGTGTGTGTGTGTATATATATATATATATATATATATATATATATATCACTTTTGTGTGTGTATTTCCTATGGAAAACATTCATTATATAAACAATTTTGTTGTCTTAAAATCTTCCATGTCATATATATTTTTTTCATTATCATCAGATGTTAATTACAAAGTTTCCTGAAAAAATACTTTAAAATATTATTTGGGATTTTTTTTATAGAATGAAACATGCTTTCATTTTGTACAGGAAAAGATTGGTTAACTGGCCTAAGGTCATAGAGCACATTGTGAATGACATCTTATAGAAAATAAGCCCATTCATCCGTTTCAGTTTGGTTTTCTTAAATTGGTTTGTACTTGCATAGAGCCGATTAAGAAGCTATATCTTTATTCCATCTCTATATTCTGCTTGTTTTTGCATCTGAGTGGGCGGGAGACTGGGGCATGATGTTCAACCCAGCAAAAACAATTGTACTATTGTCTTCTAGATACCTCTCTCCTGTTCTTGTCCATGGAAAGACCTTTTAAAAACAAAAATAGTGAAAGTATGTACCGTATATTTCAGCATATAAGATGACCCTTAAAGTCAAAAAATCATCTTTAAAAACCAATATTGCATAAGATACCAGGTGTTGCAATCTCTAGCCTAGGCTAAACAAACATGGTTTCGTGATTTAGCAGTCGTCTTATACAACCGATATATGATAAATTTATTAAAATTTTCTCCAATTTTGTACTTCGTCTTAGTCGACGGTCGCATTATACGCCAAAATATACAGTATCTTTTAATATTGTCTGTTGCACTGTGCTCCCTTTAAAAAGTGCACAGAATTTGTCTTTCATAGAAAAATAAATTAACTGCCCTAAAACGCTAGAATGGCCTGGAAATGGTGGATCAGTTTACATTAAATTTATATGTGAAACTAATCCCTCACTCTAAAATAATTGTTTTTTTTTTCTGCCAAGTTTTCAGAATGTTCACATATAATTGCTCTTAGCCCTACCACTAGCCCAAAGTCCGGGTAGCAAACCTCTGTCTCCTATGAAGATACGCTTAAAACACAGTTTTGTTTTTGTTAAGGATTTATTTTTATAGAAAAACAATATTGGTTAACTGGCTTAAAACGCTAGAATAATATTATTTTTTTACATATTATATATATTTCATTTCTGGCGAGTTTTTCTGTGTTATCATGTATATAATTGCCTAAAAAAGGGAGAATCACATATTTGAGGGAGGCTGGTGGGGGCAATTTAGCAGAAGGTGTTAATCTATAATAATATCAAAGTAATCTTGCAATATGTTCATTTTAAACAGTCCTTGTATGAGATTTAAAATGCATTACTATTTAACTTTTGAGTTCTGACTTTTTTTTTTTTTTTATATAAATACATGGAATTTTTATGGTATTAGAACATCTATAGTAGTGCCATATTCAGATTTATTGCACAAAAGTACTTATTTGGAATTTTCTTTGCATAATCTTATGTTTGAATAAAGATATAGCTTCTTAATCGGCTCTATGCAAGTACAACTCCCTTGAGTGCAATGCACTATGCTTTGTTATCATCGGTAGGTGCACTCTTACTTAATGATATTCGGTTCATGCCAGATATTGTTTTTGTGAAACTGGAGAAGCTTGACACTGGAAAGAGTATTGGACCAGATAATATTCCCAATCAGTGTGCTCGCTCTTTTATTGACGCCTCTGACTAATTTGTTTAATCTGTTGTCTGCATCTGGTCGCATGCCTCTTCTATGGAAGACCTCCACCATGGTTCCGGTCTACACAAGCACAAAGGCGATAGATCAACATTATCTAGCTATCATCCAATTTCTTTGATCATGTCTTGGCAAGGTCATAGAGCACATTGTGAATGACATCTCATAAAACATAAGCCCATCCATCCGCTTCAGTTTGGTTTGCTTAAATTGCACTTTGCCAAGCTGCCCGTTTTTATCGTTTGGAACTGTTATTCATTTTGCAACAGAAACTACACTCATTTGGCATTCGAGGCAAGCCCTGCTCTTGGATCTGTAACTGTCTAATCGGCTACAGGCTGTCTAATTGGTCACTGGCTGTTTGTCAGTTTAACTTCCTGTCTTAGCTGGAGTGCCATAAGGAAGTATTATTGTACAGATGTTATTTTTGCTTTTCATCAACGACCTGCTGACATTAATAGACAGTGCAACATCTCATTTTAACTGTGACGACTGTGTCCCAAGCTCTTATGCCTATGACACAAATTTCTGTATCACACCTAGACCCTTATATAGTGCCGGTATACCTGCAGTCGCTGCTTGTTTTTGCATTTGAGTGGGCAGGAGAATGGAGCTTGATGTTCAACCCAGCAAAAACAGTTGTACTATTGTCTTCTAGATATCCATCTCCTATCCCTGTCCATAGGATTTGGTTTCAAGACATATTTGTGCCATTCTCCAAATGCCATAAGTATCTAGAAGTAATAATATCTAGTAATCTCAGGTTATCGAATAGGGTTAATAGGGAGCTTTACGTGTTGTGTATCCTGAGCTACGAATGAATGGTATTTGCTGACTAGGCTTTACAAGGCAATGATTCATCCCTTGGAATAAAAGTTCCTAATGTTCGTCGGAGTTGGCAAGGTGTTCTCTGATTCTCTTGAGTGTCTACAGCATCATGACATCAGATATATATACGACATATTCTCTGCCAAGACCTTGTTCCCTCTGGAATATATGATCTGCTTGAATTAGATCTGATGTCTACCTGACAGAACGTAACAGTTGCTTCTATTGCCTACAGATTATTTCATGGTTCTTGCTCCACCGTAATACTTAAATACACCCTGTACTGCAGCTGAACAAACCAAACCTGAGAGGACATACATTCACATTAGACCTTCTGCATAATCACATTAGTTTTTGCCGGTGATCTCCTTTCACATTGCGTTCTGCAGTCCTAAATATATTGTCTTAGAATTGTGAATCACTGTCACATTTTCAGAGTTCCGTATTTATTGGCTATCGTGATATTCCTAAGTTTTAGGCATTCCCTAATTAGTTTAGTAGCTTCTGTCTATTGCTAATGGTTTTATGACCATGACTTAATAAAGGGAAAAAAAATATTGAAAAAGTAATGTAAAAAATATGAAATACATTTCATTATATTTTTTGTAGTTTTTGTTTTATGTTTTGTTTTTCCTTTTTTTTTATATCGTCTTAAAGAGGGAAAACTAATCAAACATGCAAGGCACAAACATAATCAACTTCTTTTTAGACAGATTTAAAAAATTTAAAGATTAATTTTTAGATCATCAAGCTCTTTCTATGTATGCCATTATTGAGACATTTTAGGCAATTTAAATTTTTCATGTGTATTACTAATATATATATGTTTTAGCGTTTTTTTTGGGGGGGGGTAAAGATATCGGTAATAGTGTAGATTGGCCTTCCTTTGTTTACAAAGCCATTTGACTGAAGTGACGTCAGACATATTTTTATCTACAGATGGCGAAAACTGTATAGAATGAACCTTTTTTTCTTTTTTATGTTTTATTCAAACAGTCTTTATTTGAACTTAATGGATTGTTTGTTTTTTTTGTTTTTTTTTTTGTATTTATTAACTGTTTTATTCTTTTTATCAAACAAAAATAGAACTTTTATAATGACATATTATGGACTGTTTTTCAAACATTGAAATTTTAAAATTAAAGTTAGTTTTATTTTTAAAAAAAAAAAAAAAAGGGACTAGGTGTTTTTTTTTTTTCAATTAAATTATAAACTTTATTTGAACTTTTCAACAAACTTTTACAGACATAAAAAATAGACTTTATAGATATTTTATAATAATTTTTTTAAAAATATATTTAACGAAAAGTTTTTTATCATTTCATTGTTGAATAAAATTTCAAAGTGATAAATGGTGAAAAAAAAAATCTCAAAGAAAAAACACCTCGTCTTTTTTTTCTTTTTTTTTTAAATAAAACTTTAATTTTAAAATTTCGATGTTTGAAAAACAGTCCATAATGTATATATTTCATTATAAAAGTTCTATTTTTGCTTGATAAAAAGAATAAAACAGTTAATAAATACAAAAAAAAAAAACAGTCCATTAAGTTCAAATAAAGACTGTTTGAATAAAACTTATAAAAAAAAGGTTCATTCTATATGGTTTTGGCCATCCGTAGATAAAAATATGTCTGACGTCACTTCCGTCAATGGCTTTGTAAACAAAGGAAGGCCAATGTACACCATTACCAAGATATCATAAAATTTTGAATGTTGAATTTTAACCAAATTGTTGGATTTATTAATCTATGAAAAATGTTAGTAAAACACATGCACTACTCATACAATACCTACAGTTTCACAGAATATATAATAGTAATATACAAGTCAGATTTTCTTAAATATTACATCAGATAGATAAAAAAAAAAAATGCTCTTGTGCATTCATTTATTTTTATTTTTAAATTCATCCAATTCATTGTTACAAATGTTATCTTTAACATTGTTAGGTAATTTGTTCTAAAATTATTTTACTATTAGAAAAAAAGTATTTAGAATCTGCACAAGTACTAAAATTTCTTTTTGTATTAAACCTGCAACCAAATTTAAACTATATACACACACACACACACACACACACACACACACACACACACACACACACACACACACACACACACACACATATGTGTGTGTAGAGATATATAAATGCATATATGTATTTTTAAAATTTTAATTTTTTTTCCTTAATAGGCAATCTGTTGGTTTTGTCCCAGTAAACCCAAACCTTAGAGGGAAAGAACTTCCGTCTTCATCTTCAATAGCATCAGCAGATATCAACAGTCCACCAGGTTCAGTATTTTATGGCAGCCCACCTCCTCCACCCTGCAGCGGTAATATGGACACGCCGCCACCTGCTCCTCCACCAGCCACTGTATCCCAACCTCATATACGTGCAGTTGGATCCTCGTCATCATCTCATGGGACTAGCAATAGTAGCACTAATTTGCATCGCCCGAGTGCATCGGGTACGACAGCAAGATCTCGTGCTCTGCACCATGGATCATCAGTATCTTCCACTTCTTCATCAATATTGGCATCTGCGTATCATAGCAACAATAACAACAGCTGCAGCGGTAGTAGTGGAAACACTGGGGTTGGAAGTGGATCTGCTCTATCGCCGTCAGTATCGTCATCGATATTAGCCGCAGCTTACAGTAATAATAACAATAACAACAACAGCAGTGTTGGGGTCATCAGCGGATCAAATTTATCAACCTCTGTTTCCTCATCATCATCCCAACTGTCATCATCTTCGACAACGCACGCTATAGTGGACACGCCTGGTAGTAAATCCCACTCTGGTCCCGGGGGGAATACGTCCGCATCATCTCTGAAGAATACAGCTAGCATGGGAGGGTGTGGGGTAGCAGGTGGTCATCATGCACAGAATCTTAACCCCTCATCTTCATCGTCGTCCCATAGGAATGTAGCAGACTTTGCTGCCTTGCAACATTCTATGTCTGCAAGCGCTAATATTACCCCTCCGAATGTTGTTGCAGGTATTTCAAGCACGGCAACATCGCACTCCACTTCTAAGGAAAAAGTAAGTAAATTCTTCAAAATGATTCTCAGACACTTTTATTGCTAAGTATTTTGTCGTCTTGCTTTTTCTGTTTGTATAATCAAAGATTTGTTAGTTTTTTTTAATATACTTGTTCACCTAAAACAAAGCCTATTGCTACTTGGACATCAGGAGCTACTATTTGAGACCAAGATGTCTGTTCACATTACATTTAAACTTCTGCATGTTCATGCACTTAGGAAACAGGAATGGAATTCCAAAGTCTAGCAATCCAAGAGAAGAAACTATTAGAGTAGAAGGTTTTCTGGTATTATAGAAGTAAAAGACTTGAAGATAAAAAAGGTCCCACACATGCACGATCATCTCTGCTAACAATTCACTAACTTTGTTGGAAAATTAAAAAGGAAATGATAAAGTAGTAAAAACGATCTAGAATTGTTGAGGATTTCAAATGTTGGCATATAGGCGATATAATTAAAAGAGAAAAGAAACTGAAAAAAGAAGACTTGAAGAAACCTCTAGAAACTAAACTAACAATTCAATAACTAATACAAAAGATAAAAAAAAAAGAAAATGATAAAGCAATAAAAACGATCTATCCAAATATGACAATCTTTTATTTAGAAATACATTTTTCTCATTACTAAGTTGATCAAGAGTTTTTTTTAAACAGAAGACTAGATGATTTAAAAAAAAAAAAAACAAACCTCTGAAGTCAACTCGGCTAACAAAGTAGATAAAAGTTGGAGTACTTTTTTTTTTTTTTTTTTTTTTTTTTTTTAAGTCAAACCTGAATAGTGTGAATCAAAGTTGCATCTTTTCCAAAAATTTAATTTAATAAAGTTTTTTTTTTTTAAATTTTACTTTGAATATTTTTTAAATGATTTAATTTTCCATATAGATAATCATATTACAAATGATTGGTATTTTTACTTTGTTATATATGTACTGATTTAAAAAAAAAAAAAAATTCTGTTTTGTCTAGAAGATGCTCTATATTATGAAACAAGAATAGAGAAAAATCTGATGTACATACCCATGACAAAAAGAAAATGTCATATTCCAAAAATCACACCAATTGATCAAGTAGTTTTATTTTTACTCATAAAATTTGACTTTCTTTGTAACAGAAGAGTGGTTCTTTTTTCTGTCATTTTGAAAACAATCTAAAAGGAAAAAACACAAACAATGGAGATGATGAATCTATCTCCTTACAGTGCTGACATCAACCGCATCAGGTGCCAATGAATGTTGATCAGTTTAATTTTTTCTGCATGCAGGAATTCACTGACACATCTCTACTTATGATGCACCCTCATGAGAGTCTCATACCGTTAATATCTGCAACATAGCGATGAAACTTTCAGGTCATGAACGTATGAGTTCAGGCATCATAACAATGTAATTTGCGATCTCTTATTCATTTTGATGGAATAAAAAAAATAGGAGGCATTACTTTTGGAGCCTCCCTTGTAATTTGAGTGTAACTTACAATTACCAATTTTTATTTTTACCAAGTACTTTATCCACTATGTGTACAATTCTAATATGAATTTTGGGAACCTTAAACCGGCAAAATTCACCTTTCGTCTTTCTTTGTTTACAAAGCCATTTGGCAGAAGTGACGTCCGACATATTTTTAGCTATGGATGACCAAACTGTATAGAATTAAACTTTTTTTTAGAAGTTTTATTCAAACTTAATGGACTGGGTTTTTTTTTCATGAACTGTTTTATTCTTTTTATCAAACAAAAATAGAACTTTTATAATGAAATATATATTATGGACTGTTTTTCAAGCATCAAATTTTAAAATTAAAGTTAGTTTTATTTTAAAGAAAACAACAAAAAAAAATTTTTTTTTTCTTCATTTATCAGTTTGAAATTTTATTCAACAATAAAATGATAAACCAATTTACAATTCTATTTTTTATGTATGCAAAAATTTGTTAAAAAGTTCAAATAAAGTTTATAATGTAATTGAAAAAAAACACCTCGTTTTTTTTTGTTTTTTAAAATAAAACTAACTTTAATTTTAAAATTTCGATATCGACGTTTACCTAGCTTTTATTATAAAAGTTAGGTAAATGTTCATAAACATATTAATGGGGAAAAAACAGTTCATAGATGATAATAATAATAATAATATAAAAAAACAGTCCATAGATGATGATAATAATAATAATATAAAAAAACAGTCCATTGAGTTCAAATAAAGACTGTTTGAATAAAACTTCTTTAAAAAAAAAGGTTCATTCTATACAGTTTTAGTCATCCGTAGCTAAAAATATGTCTGACGTCACTTCCACCAAATAGTTTTGTAAACAAAGACGAAAGGTGAATTTTACCCCTTAAACCTATTGTTTTTAATTTAAATGATTTATTTTTAAAGTAAGAAGTTATTACTACAGATTACAATATACATTGAGCCTATTTTCCAATGCCAAAACCGATTCTTTAAATTCTTTTATTTGATTTTGGTTTAAGAAACATCTTCCACTGCTTGTAGTAATAATAAATATTTATTGATTTAAATTTCTAGTAAGACTAAAATCTATAGATCACCCTTTCGCAAGTGTGTTTTTGTGTTCTGAGAAAATACAGTAATCGGGACAAAATAGCACTTTTATAATTAAATATTTGGAGATTTCTAAAGAATCAGAATCGGTAATTGTATCAGAATCGGGAAAAACATTGAAACTGTTCCATCACTAATAATTATGTTATCAAAGAGTAAATCTTTAACAAAGCAAAACTTATCAAGATAAGAAAAACTCAACCTTATTAAGAGAAACAAATATATTAAATGAAAAATGAGGAATAAAGTTATATATAACTTTATTATATGATCAGAACAATAAGGAAATGCTAAGGGGAAATTAAGAAAAAATCTGTTTAGGCCATAACATTTTGAAGCTAAATTCTTCTCATCAGAAAAGAAGGGCCAGAATCATACAAAATGCGAATATAGAAAAAAACTGTTTTAATGACATTTAGATATGAAATGAGAATGAAGGAATAGGATAATATGGTAAATAGTAATTAAAAGTACTTTTGTTATTCATCTTGTATTTAATATTATATATGTAAATTGTGTGTGTGTATATAATTTACTTTTATTCATTTATTTATTTATTTATTTATTTTGCAATTAAAAATTTTTGTTACTTACATTATTTTTAACAGAAAGAAAAAAAGGATAAAGATAAGCCAAGCCTTGTTAAAAGGTTAACAATGGGAAAAGGAAAGAAATCAAAATCCCCTTCTGAAGGAGAAGATCCCGTTGTAACTTTGTCTTCTGATACCAGTCATACAACTGGACACACAAGGTAAGCATTCAACAGCATGATGATCAACTTAATTTGTTATTTGTATTTATCCTTTTCATTATGGAACTTTTCTTTTTTTTCTTTTTTTTTTCCTTTTTTTTTTTACTAATTTTTGCATGTTTTCATCTGTTTTTCTTTCATGTTCAGTCTTGATTTCTGTTGTTTTATTATTGTTGTTTTTTCGTCTGTTAATTTTTTAAAGAGAAAGAAAAAATAATCAGGTTTTATTTCTTTAAAAGAAAAATATAGAAACAATAATGTATGTCGCGTCCTTTCCATTTTTTTAGTGAGAGGAAGTAAGGTCTATAATGTAATAAAAAAAAATGGCTACTTGGCTTAAAATCGATATTTGCAATAACTTAAAGAACTTATAAACTTATATTAAATTTTTTTAACCCAAAAGGTCACAGTTGAGTAGATAAACGAAAATAGATCCTTTTTCGATTAATTTTCTAACTGTATTTCTGGTGAGCTCCAATCTATGATCCCACCCTGTAAAACATTCACAGCAATATCTTTCTATAATCACTTAAATAATTTTCCCTCATGTCTTTAGAACACAATACAATGGAATTTTTCCCAACTGACTACATCATAGCCATTTTCAAGCACGCATTCTTTAGCTGTCCCTTTAAATAATCACATTTTGCATAGTTTCTACCATTCTTGCCAATCTTCAAGGTGTTTCACCACCCACCTGAAAAACTCCGTAACTTGTACCCTCGAATCGCATTTGGGCCTTGATAAGTAGTGACTTGTTAGCAGATAAATATAATAGTAATGATTACCCAATTTTTTGTTAATATGCTTAAAGAAAATAGGTCAGGCATGTTAAGATATTTAGCAAACTTTAAATTAAAACAATTGAAATAGAATATTATGGGTGATGTGTAGGTCAATAATAAAATAATAAAAAATCAATATCACCAAGTTAAAAAAAAAAAAAAAAAAAAAAATTATCATTAAAGAGGTACAAAAGATAGAATCATTTTGTAGAATAGTTCAAGAAAAGCAAAAAATAAAATAGCAAAAACAGACATCATGATGCCATATTTATCTCCCTTTCTGTTTCTTGCAGTTGTTGTAAATAAATTCAAATGGCTGACTGCACTAGAAGGGAAAATTTAAGTTAAATGTGTTCATAGATTTGTTACTGTATATTTTGACTTTTCACGTTACTATTCTGCCCTCCTTTCCAGAACTGGGTTAATAATTGAGGGCAACGTGGTTTGAAATAATAATAATTAAAAAATAATGTATTGAATTTTTGTTAAGTAAGGAAGGGAAGATACAATAAATTTTATGTATTATTTAAATTACTAGCATTTCAGCCTGGCGTTGCCCGGGTGTTTGGAAGTGTGTGTTGAGCAAAAAAAACAAAAAGTGGTAGTAGGAAGGCAGGCTCGAACCCATACCGCAAAGGAGGAAAAAAACAGGGGGGAGAAAACGTGATGTCTTTGCTGTTACGACCACCGCCAAACCGGAAGTGACGTAGGTTTTAATTAAGGCTAGACAATCGAAAGGAGAGGATGACTTTCTAAAATATTGGTAAAAAAAGCGACCATCCCCCTGTAGAAAAGCACCCAGTTGAAGGTGAAGATATTAATGTTTTTAGCCAATTATTCAATATTTGTTGTCTGAAAGGTTGAAATTCAAAACAATACTGATCTAGTAAAAATCTGTCGCCTCTGTCGAAAGTTTTAGGCAGACATGCAAACATACATACATACATACATACATTTTATATATTTATAGCTCAAATTTTCGACCCAAACCGATTAAAAAGCTTGCCCTATCTCTGAATACCCTTTATGTAAAATTTAAAATGTTTAGACCAGAAATTCTCTAAGTAATTTGGTAGAGACTGAAGCGTTCAAATTTTTAAAAAGTTTGACCCCTTAACATTAATTGTTTTGGGCTCAAGTCAAGTTAATAAGTTAGATCCATGTCCAAGGAACCTATATCCAAAATTTCAAGTGTTTAGACCCAAAATTGTCGGAGGAGTTTGGTAGAGTTCTCAAAGTCAAATCGTTGAACTTTAACCCCTTAACAACCAAATTTCTGGCTGAAAACGGATTACAAAGATTTTCCCAAATCTCAGTACCCTGTATATCAAATTTTGAGTCTGTAGACTGAAAATTGACAGTTATTGTGTAGGGAAATGTACACACGCTTTCACTTTTATAGATATGTAGATTTGGACAACTGTTCTCATCTTTGTTCACACAAAGTTTCAGCTGATTTAATCTCTGGCTCTTTTTTAGGTATATCTTGTTGAACTTGGAAAATATGTACAAATAGAAACCTTTCTTTAATCCAAGGACCCCTAGTGTGACAGATAAAATGCCAAGTAATAAGTTCTAAGTGACAATGTTCTAGAGGTTGAAAAATAAATCCTCAGTGCGAGTGATACTAAAGATACAATTACAAACCACTTCAGACTTCTTCCCAGTCATGGCTAACAGAAGCAGAGCAAGTTACCACCCTGGATTAAAGGGTTCTGTTCGAAATTCTGTACAAATTCCAGAGTTCAACAAAGTGATTCTCAAGTGTGACAAGGTACACATGAAGGTTAAAGGTTACATCAGCTGAAACATTGTGGGAATAAAATTTAAGATGAGAACAGTAATCCAAATAATCAGAATAATACAAATTATTAATGCTCATTTCAATAAATTCTAAAATAAATGTAGACAGTAATTATAACAGTGTTAGATTTGTTTACTTACCATTCTCTATAAACATGAATTTCTGTTGTTAGTGCCAATAAAATTAAGCAAGGCATCATCTAATCCAGACATGTTAAACTTAGTTTCATGAAAGTCACAGAAGTCAATTTGTGTTGTCATAAGGGCCGCACTGCTACAATTATAATTGAAATCATTTAATAAAAATTATTGCAAAATATTTTCCTTTTTAATTTAAAATAGTTTAGTCTTAGTCAAAAATACAAGTACAAGCATACATGTAGTTTAACAAAAGAAATTAGCATGAGATATATTGAAATAAAGAACATATTTATAATGAAAATTTAAATTAATGCTTTCATTGTATCTAAATGCAGTAGCATCAAATCTAACGCGAATTCCAGTTGTTCAAAATTGACAAATCAAACATTTTTCATGTTTTATCCCAAGGTTTAACACCTTTTGTTGTCAGGCTGAAAATTTTAGTGCAATTTTATCAGACATGAAAAGTTATAATCAATCAACCTAGTCCTCTGAAAAGTTCTGCCATGAATTATTGAAAATCCCTAATAAGTGATAATTCAAAAAACATGTCACTGATATTTCTATCAGTGGATTCAATGTCAAGAAAGACTTTATACTAAAGCAAGTGAAGAAATTCCCACTATTTTTCTGACATTCATCCACTTTTTAAAAATTACAGCCTGTGCTGGCTACAAATAAGCTTGCAATAGGCCATATGCGGCCCTCTGGCTGCATGTTTGACATGCCTGATCTAACCTGCATCCTCATTGATGTTAATGCACTTTTCTTTTTTCTTTTTTTTTTTAGATTATTGAAGAAAGTAAATAACTTAAGCCTTCTGCTATCCCACATTTTAGTAAACTTATTTAATACAGTAGAACCCCGGGATACAGCATTAAAAATTAGTAACAAAAAATAGTACAGTATATAATACATGTATTATATGCATGTATATAATCAAATAACGTAAATAACACTGTAAGGCAGGGCAAATACTGTGATCAGGAGCCATATTGTAACCTGAAAAAAAAACAGTATCCTAGGGCCACTGTATCCCTGAGTTCTACTGTACTGCATATTTTTTATTTCAATATCTATATGTAGAAATAGCTATTCTCTTTATTAGGGGAAATAACTCCATATATATATATTCAAGTAAACCCTGTCATCTAACCCTAATTTGCAGATGTCCATTAATGTAGTTTTTTAAATTTTTGAAATCTGGGATTTATTGAAAAAGAAAAACAACTTAAGTTTTTAGACTTAATCTTATCTAATAATGCTCATTGTCTGTTTCAATATCAATAAATAATATTCTCTTTTACATATAACACTAAGGGAAGTAATCTCTATGTATAAAACTTAGTGTATGTGTAATTGTATGTTGTCTGTAGAAAGGTTAAAGGATCTACATAAAATTTAAGTGTTTCCATATATAAAATTTCTCAGAAGACGATGGAATTGTTCTCATGTTCCCATGTTTCTAAGTATACCTTTTGTGAGGAAAAACCCCTCTTTTAAACTTCAAATAAAATTTAAATCATGTGTATGTAATTTCAATTATATATACATAAAATTTTTCAGGAATGACAATGGAAGTGGTCCTGAATCTCTACATGCTAAATATTTATGTGCCCTTTCCATCTTTAAGTGACTCATGGAGACAGAACCTCCTTAAAACTTCAAACACGTATATCTGATTTTATTGAAATTTAAATTTTATGTATAAGGTACTGATTCAAATAGTTTTCCAACATTTCAGTTTCTTTCGGTGATCTTAGATGAAACTGGAAGAATAGGATAGTAAAACAAAAGGGTAAAGTGTAGGTACAGTTGGTTAGAAAGAAAATGGCTGCTGCATTTTTAGAATGCATCCAACAAGTCTTGTAAATGTTTATGACAATGATACCATGCAGACTGTAGAAATAACAATATTCCAACTTGCTATGAAGCTGGTTGACAATTTTGAAATGATTCAATGGATTGCCAAGGTTAATAGCCAAAGGTGTGAAATCTATAATTTACTATATGCATTTAACCGTTATTCGCAGTCAATTGATGGTTGAAGATGAAAATGTTCAAAAGATAGATTTTGTCATTCAATATAAAAAAAAAAACTTTTTGGAACAAAGCAAACTTTTCTTTCAAACAATTATCTTTGATTTATACGTGGAGTAAATATTTCACTCAGTTTTAGTTTTTACATTAAACTCATACTCGGCAGCAATTTTCTTTTTATGCCACACTGTATACACATTACCAAGAAAGTAACATCAACGCATTTTGAATTCTAATGACTACTGTTCATTGAAGAAAAAAACCCAAAAAAACATTCCTTTTCCTTTTCTGAGGATGAAGCATAGCTCCGACATATTAATTTTAAACAAAAAAAATATTTGTTTATTTTTCATAATATTGCGTTGTAATTTGGCTTTCAAACATCTCACATGTATTTTATTTTAAAACTCAATCAACACTTCTATCACGGAAATCACAACCCTGACATTCATATTGTGTTTGCCAACACATTCTTCTGGCATTTCTAAATAACATCGCAGAGAACAACACACAGATCTACACTGACTTTTTTTTTTCTTCAACTTAACATCCTGGCAAGAAGAAAAAAAAATGTATAAAATTCTGAGGATGGATTATAACTCCAAAATATTAATTTCAAACAAATAAATATTTGTTTATTTTTCATAATATTGTGTTGTAATTTGGCTTTCAAGCATATCTCATGTTTTTTATTTTATTCCTTTCCATCATTTCTTAATAACAGCCATTGTGAAGATATACCTGAAGAAGGTTGGAGATTACATTGACCGAAACATTGTGAAAATAATAACCAAGATAAGAACAGTAGTCTGAACAATTCAAATACAAAGCATATTGAAACAGTAATAACATTCAATAGCAAGTAACAGCAGTTTAATCATAAATTCAAGCAAAGACTCATTAGCAGTAACTGTTATTATTAGAATTATGTGTTTTATAAAAGAAAACACTCTTAATACTGGATTTGTAAAAAGAACATATTCGATTTAATTTTTTTATAGCTTAATCCTTTGACCTGATTGAATTAATTCGTTCAGTCATAAATAAATGAATATAACAGCATAAAGTGGAAATTGATTCAAACATGCCTTGTACGTATTAGTTCAGTATCTGGGTAGATGCCAAATACCTCTAGATTGCAATTGTCCATTGCTTACATTCAGTATGCTGCCATCTAAAATTAACAATATTTTTTTAATCATCTACATCATAATTCAGGTCATAGGTCAAAATAAAATTAAAATGAAGCCTGTGGCTGATTTTTTTTTCTTTTTTTTTTTCTTTAGAGAGAAAAACAATTTGTGTATCATAATTTACATTTCTCTTAGTCTATTTTTCACTTTTTCTCATACTACTAAACCAATCTGATTAAAATTTTGTAAGGACCTTTGTTATGATAAGGTGCAGTGAACTAAGTATTGTGGTATCCGTTTGATGCACAGCTTGGGATGAATAGGGATTAGTCACCACAATACCACATTTACCGTAGAAGTTTTCTCTAAAATTACCAGATCAATCTGGCTAAAATTTTGTATGGATCTTTATGATAACGTGCAGCAAACTAAGTATTATGGAATTTGTTTGATGCAGAGTTATGATTAATAGATTAATAGGGATTAGTATTTGATGAAAAAATGAGCACAGCTTTAACCATATTCAATCATTAATTTGGCATAAAGCACTTATTTTAAATCAATGAGCTATAACTTTTGTCCATTTTTAACAGGCTAAAAAAGTCTAGTAAATGTTTGTGGGTGTATATATATATATATATATATATATATATATGATTCTGTTATGCATGTGCGTTAATTGTGTCTTTGACTGCTCTATTATGTAAGTTTTTAGGGCAGAAGGGAAGAAGTCGGGGGTATTGGATTTGGCTGCTTGCAGTTAAGAAAAATTTTGCTGGAAATTTCTTCCTCCTTTTCCTACTGTTATAATTCTAAGCCAACTAAATGTGTTTAAATGTGTTACTGCTGCTGATTTTACTGTTCTTATTTATTTATTTTTGGACAACTTGATTTTCAATATGGACTTGTGCTTCCAACGAGGTGGATTGAAGTACCAAAACATGATTTGATTCATGCAGATCATTTTAAATGTATAAATATAAAGTATATTTATAAAACTGTACCTTGTATTGAGCACTTTTGAATTAATATTGGTTTCATTTCATTTTATCAATGCATTTGAACTTGTTCAAATAAATATATATATATATTAGAACAAATAGTTAATAAAACATGTTTAAAAAACACTTTGAAAAAGAGTTAAAACATATTTAATTTTAAAAAAGGAAGCACAAAATAAGTGGATAGTCCTTAATCTGTGGTGTTTCGAAGAAATACTTTGCTTCTCATCAGAGGGTAGGATTTAGCAAAATCATGTACATGCACTATTATTTTATGTATTGATTTTCAGTATTCACTTCGATGATGTTCAATATGTAAGTATAGCTAGGTAATAGGTTATGAAAATATTTATAGTAAACAAGCTACACACCCCCATAGGGAATTGTCAATCATTTTATGGCGTTTGTTGTTTTTTAACGCTTAAGATGCGCATGCCCATGTCCCAAATTTGAACACCCTAACATTTATATGTCTTCTCTATTCAGTCATATTTCAAGCTATCTCCCATTATGGTAGATAGTTTTGGGTACAATTCTGCTGCTTTTCCGGTGTTGAAATACAAATGTTTGAGGACCATGAGCATATGATACATAGAAATCATGTCAGTATCGGTTCTACAACAAAGAAATGCAAAAGTTAGTAAAAACTTTAATTATTATGGCAAAATTCGTCTTATAATTGATCAGTTTAAGGATTGAGTTTAAAAAAACAAAAAAAAGGATCTCCGGTTTAATTATTGTAATTAGCAACCATCTGCAATTATCATCCCAAATTACTCCTCTCTTACTAAGTTTTTATGTATAGCTCTCACCCTCTCTCAATATACACCATCCCCTTCCATTTTTATTTTCTATGATGTCTATCACTCTCATTCCCATCAGTCTCTCTCTGCTTATTACCTGTAGTTACCGCATCAGGCTGGTAGAAAATACTGGTTTTCTGACCTATTACCGTTTTTGTAAAAAATTTTATTTTTTTCACGTTTGAATCTTGCTTGATTACCGTACTAAGGTTGTAATTTTCCTGATCAATACTGTACTGAGGTGACATTCATCCTAAACTGGTTGAATCAATTTCCTCTGAAGGAGGAAGTTTTATGTGAAGATAAAGTTCACAAGTGGTCCCCAGTCGCATGTATATCCTCATTAGAGGAGATGACTACATTAGATTTTTGCAGCTCTTGCAGAAAGGTGTTAACGTCCTCCTACATACAGCACCTGGTATTCCCAATCTGGTACTGGCCAGGGTCAACATGATTGTGCCGTATATTAATGGAGGAATATAGCAACACTCCAATTTCAACTTTTGTGTTGGTTAATTTATTTGTTTGTTTTTTTGGTATTAAAAATTTGGTAAATTTTAGTTTTTTATATTTGAAAAATTGTCATTCCCTAGAGAGTTATATGCTTTTCTAGATAGTTTTTATGAAATTTGTTTACATTCTATACATTTGTTGATGCTTTTGCAATATAATAGAATTTCAAACAGGTAAAAACACTATTGCATACATGTCATGTTGAAACTAGTATAAATTATAAAAATTGCAAAAAATGATGCAGTAGAAAAATGCTTACCGGTAAAAATAGAATTTATCAAATTATCAAGTTTTATGTTTTTATGTGGAAGAGTGGTGCAATAAAGTCAGTTTGACAAACTGACTGATCTCCCTTGTTTTCCATGAATCTTGAAAAATTAGAAAATATCAAACTGCTAGTGTTTATGATTTTTTTTTTTTTTTGTGTGCAAAATAGATTTTGCACATCTTCGGGATTATTTTTTGTCATTTTTCGAATTTATACTATTTTGATTCAGCACCTATGTACATAATAGTGGTTTTTGCCTGACATGCATTTGCTCAAAATTCTATTATACTGCATAAGCATCCATTTATTAAATAATTCAATTATTGATAACGCCTTTATTTCAAAAGTACTTTAATAATTTGATGACTTAGGATGTGTTTTATCAGTTCCTATATTTTTACTAATATCCAGCTTGATGACGATCACATCTTTCCCAGTTCTAATTTTACTTTATCCCTAACACTCAATCTATGCTTCTCATGACGACTCTTCTGGGCCAAACTCTTCCAAACAGATTTTTTAAAATTGATTCTTGTCCAGAATTTCCATATATTAAAAAAACGAAAAGAAAAATATGTATGATATATGTACCCATGACAAAACAAAAAATACATTCTAAAACTCATAAAATAATCAAATAGTTTTATTTTTTGCATAAGAAAATAAAATCTTATGAGTATCCAAGGAATGACTGTCTCTCCTTCCATTTGGAAAAAATCTCTATAACAAAAGGAGGATAACTCAACAAGAATTCATACTTGCTAGATTTGTTATGATGCCTATAAATTCCCATTAATTTTTTAATCTTTTTTTTGATAAAAATAAAACTACTTGATCAATTTATGTGATTTTTTTTTTTTTTATGGTAGTAAAAGTACTTTAATAATTTGATGATTAAAAAATGTGCTGTATTATACTATTTTCATGATTTTTGTGAAAACACTGGCCAATTTTTTTACCATAATTTTTTTGTTTTTTATATTGTCTGTATGATGTATACACCTGTGACAAAGCAACTTTGTCACAGGTGTATACATCATACAGATTTTTGTTTATTTTTGTTTTTTAATATCTGGGGAATTTGGATTAGAACTAAAACTGCTTATACATAAACTATTTCAATTTTGTATCCGTTTATTTAGCATTCTTTTTTTTTTCTTTTTTTTTTTTTGTACTAATTTTATTTGGTGATTTCCCATATTTGAATGTTTTAAAATAATTTTAATATTTTTTTAGTAATCCTATTATGTTCCAATTTTTAATTTACTTCCAATGTTTCATGCTTATTCAAAGCATTTTAAGTTTCCCATACTTGATATAACCCCAGTTCTTTTCAATCTTTATCTTTTTTTTCTCTTATGATAATCGATTACTGCTCTAAGTTTTTTTTGCTAGTAGATATAAAATTCTTTGTTTATTTTTCTTTTCATCTGATTTTTTTTTTTTTGAAACCTGCTGCAACTTTTCAGAATTCATAAATTGCCTTGGAGAAAAAAAATGTGCTGGCTTCTACCACATATAAAAAACAAAAATGTAGGAAAATCTTTATGATGTACATATCCATCACAGAACAAAAATTTCATATTCCAAAAACCATGTAAATTGATAAAGTATTTATTTTTTGTTTTATTTTTAACTAAGATAATCAATTTTTTTACAAAACAAGGACAGTGTCTCACATTGCCATCTTGAATAAAGGGTTACTCCCCACCTTAACAAACTCTCTAGAAATAGATATCAAAATCAACCTTGTAATGGCTACGATTTACCATTAATTCTAAAAATTGTAAAAAAAATATATTTTCTATATAAAAAAAAAACTATTCAATCAATTTGCCTGATTTTTAGAATATGAAATTCTTTTGTTCCATGATAGATGCATAGATCATAAAGATTTTTCTGTATTTTTGTTTTTAATATGAAGGGAATTTGTTTATTTTAATTGGTTAATGTTCCTTAGAGGTTAACAAACAAAAGAAAAATTAATTTATATTTTTTAAATTTTTCTATAGTTGGATCTGAATGTAATTCTAAATGAAGTTTATTAAAAGGTTAAATTGCATAAATTTCATAATGTCCATTATATTGTCCAAACATTTTTCATTTATCTTTTTACTAAAAATTTTATACTAAATGGGTATCAAAAAAAATATATTCAAATAAAAAAAAGATCGTTTTTAGTTTTGTCTGTATTTTATAACCAAACTCTTAGACCATACTATGTTTAAACAAAATTACATTCAAAGATTTACTTGTCTTTATAAAATAAAGCCTTCATTTATACTATGTTTACTATGTATAAATTTTATAAGGACTATTTACAGATTGGCTAATGGGTGAAAGTGGTCGTATCCTTTCATTAGATTTTCACAATATACTGAAAACTGAGACATCAATATCTGAATTATTTGAAAAATGCTTCACTCTTTGACACTATAGATATCTCTGCAAAATACAGATGTTGCTGAAATATAATTATCCTTCTGGTCTTTAAAAAAAAAAAAAAAAAAAAAAACCTGGGTGCTACTAGGTTAAAACATGAATATGAATAGTCTGGACTATATGTACATTCAACACTACAGTTATCCAGACACAGTAATGCTGGTCTTAGTCAGAAAAGAAATCACAAGTACATGGAAGTTTGATACTTATGCAGAATAAGGATTGCACTATTGTCAGAACTTTCCAGAGTTTATGTAAAACACGGGAAGGTGCTGAATGAAAATTTCATGATTTTTGTGAAAACACTGGCCAATTTTTTTACAATGAAAAATGTTATGATATTTTAATGAAAAATTAATTGTAAAATGAAAACAATATCCTTTTTGTTATGAAGGAAATATAATGAATAAGTATTGGATAACTTTTACAAAACTTTGGACAAATTAAAACTCAAATTAAGAAAAAACTCCTTGTAATATAATTTTCATAAATATTTATTTTTTGATAACAAACCACTAATTTTTGAAAAAAATTTTTGAATGATTCAAATCAAGATAAATATTTATTTTTATGATAAATGTATGATAGCAAATAAATGTTTTCTTAAATGACGTTAGCTGCTGTGATTTCATTGGCTCGGGATTTTACATAAGCTGCTTTGAAAATTATGATAATAACACGGTCTTTATCCTGTATAAGTACACAGACGTTTTTTACCCTGGAGAGAAGGATGTATTACATTTTTACCCTGGAGAGAAGGATGTATTACAGTTACATGTCTCAGCATCGCCCAAGGGTCAGCCTAAACAATGTAGCAATTCCCTTTGCAGGAGTTTTATGTATTTCATATTTATATCAAAGAGTATAAGTCATTGACAAGTCTAAAAAGACATTCAAAAGATATCAGATGATGATAATATTTGGGTGAGAGTTGCAGTCATCATATATGAAATATCAACATCTCATAAACAACCAGACGTCAATTCTGAACTCAAACCTGAGGCGAAAAAGCTTTGTAGATATAAAGCAGGGCTAGACTTTGTCAAAAGCCTTGGATATATCAAGGGCCACAACCCTGGCTTTGCCTACCTTATCCAGTACATGGTAAATGCGTTCAGAGATGACTGTTAAAATATCTGCAGTAGAACGACGTTGCCTGAATCCATACTGTTAGAGAGATTTGCTTTTGCGAGGTGGTGAACTAGTGCTTGATTAATTAAGGTTTCAAAGATTTTAGCGAAGAGGGGGGGGGGAGACTAATGGGGCGATAATTGAGAGGGTCTGTTCTTTCACCAGAATTCTTGTACACTGGTACCACAGAGGCCATCTTATAGCTATTTGGAAAGCAAGATTCAGCAAGGCATTTATTGTAGAGCTTGGAAAGCATGGGGGCTAGCTCAACTGAACATTTCTTAATTAGTATAGCAGGGATGAGATCAGGCCCACACGCGTTTGAGGTGTCCAAGCCTTTTATGATATCGCGGACATAAGAAGGGGTGACTTTTACATCGTCTAATGTAGCTTCAGTCCGCATAAGGAAATTTGGGAGGGAGTTGTTTGTTGGCTGTAAGGTGGAGTTGAAGGTGAATTGCCGGGCAAGCAGTTCTGCCTTCTCCATTGCTGTGCATGCAACCTTCTGGTTGTTGCTCACTGGAGGAATTACTGATTGTCCTTTATTCACTACACTATTATAGATTTTCCAGAAATCACGAGTTCTTTTGCGATTCTATGCATTCCCTGATTATTTCAGCATGCTTTCTTTTGGCTGTTGGTATTTCACTCTTACAATGATTTCTAGCATATCAAGTCAATTTTGAATATTCTCATCTCTTCCATTATTTTATCATTCATGTACTACAAACATACTCATCTTCGGACATTATCTTCTGCAAGGCATTGTTATATGCCAACACCCCCATTCATAACAAAAAGGTTAAATATCTTCTCAAATTCATAAAATTGATTTTTAAAAATAACATAAATTTCAATTCTCTACACTTTCAATTCAATAATTTATTATCTAAAATTATGAAACGAGATCTGTGCATGTTTTTTTTGGGGGGGAGGGGGGTAAATTTAACTTTATATAATTACATTGATATATTATCCATTTAATAGTGAATATTTATTGAAATCATATATGCAATAACAAAAGAATTAAATTTTAAAAATCCTATTTTAAAATCCTATTTTTAAAAAAAATCAGCCATAATTCAACATTGCCTAGACTTCAAACATAATATTGATTTATTTTATTTTTTGTTTTGGTTTAGTTTTTTTTGTTTTTTTTTACATGATAAGTACACAAAATGAAGGTCATCTTTATCCTTTTTGTTTTATTTTTATATTTATTTTAATTTTAATTAAATAACATAAAAGAAAATCTAAGGTTCTTGTCCAGAATTCATCCTATATATAAAAAACAAAAAATAAAGAAAAGAATTTGTTTGATGTACCCATGGCAAAATGAAAATATATTTAAAAAATCACATAGATTGATTAAGTAGTTTTATTTTTACAAAGAAAATAATTTTTAAGTGATTAACGGTAATTTGTAAGCATTATAACAAATCTTGCAGGTTTGGATTATTTTTGAGTTATCTCCTTTTTTAATTTGTTTTCAAATTGGCGGACAAGACAGACACTTTTCTGTTACTTATACAATTTGATTTTCTTATTTAAAAATAAAACTACTTGATCAATTTATATGATTTTTAGAATATGATATTTTTGTTTCATCATACATTATAGAGATTTTTTTTTTTTTTTTAATATAGATAAAATTTATGTTATTATATTTTTTTTTTATTAACCGCAATGCATTTTGTTTTATTTATAAAAGCGAAAAAAAATCTTGTCTCCATCCGGACAACACCAGGTAAATACAACTGGTTGTTATAATTATTGAGTGAAAGTGTCCACTTACTGTAGATGGTGTAATCTGCAAAAAAAATTCAAATGCAATTAGATATATTGCTAATACCATTGGATGTATGACCCTATAATGCTAATACCATTGCATGTATGACTCTATAATGCTAATACCATTGGATGTATGGCCCTATGATGCTAATACCATTGGATGTATGGCCCTATGATGCTAATACCATTGGATGATTGGCCCTATAATGCTAATATTGTTAGATGCATAACCCTACGACACTAATACTATATCTAACCATATCCCTTTAATGCTAATATTATTTAAGGTATAAGGGTCGTTCCAAAAGTAAAGCCTCCTATTTTTTTTTTTTTTTTTTTTTTTCAACTCAAAAAGTTAGAGCTATGAAGGAGACAGGCATCGTACCATTAAAAAGAGAAAACTTTAGTGCTCCAGAATTTATTTTTCTATATAGTCACCATCATTCTCAATGCACTTTTGCCTGGAATTCAATGATGCATCTCTACTTATGATGCACATCTATAATGGGTATTGCTTTTTTTTTAGAGTCTCACATCATTAATATCTGCAACAGAGAGGTGAAACTTTCAAGTCCTTAATGCATAAGTTCAGTTACCATAACAATGCAATTTGTTACCCCCTCTGATCCATTCAGGCGGAATAAAGAAAGTAGGAATTGTTACGTTTGGAACGGCCCACATATGGCCCTCTAATGCTAATATTATTGGATGTATGATTCTCTGATGTTGGATATTATTTGATATGCAGTGTAACCTCCCAAAATGCCATCAATGGAATCCATTATAAAATTCACAATCTTTTTTGTAATCCAACCGTATTAAGTACAAATAAACTCCAGTCTATGCCTAACTTGGCCACCGAGTTTCAGTCATGAATATTTAAGTCTTTGTTTTATCGTTGTCTAAGGATAAATATACCTGAATGTAATGTGGACAAGGCCAATAGCTATTAGTCACATGCTCTCGCGTAATGAATGAATGCATGAATGTAGGATTGACATGAAATTCTCAAAGATAAACTAAAATGACCAAAAAATGGGCTGAAATGACTTAAATAAATGACTTAGAATGACTTTAATGAATTTAAGGATCAATTGAATGACCTTAAGAATAACTTGAATGCTTAAAAAATAACTGGAATCCTTCAAAAGCAACTTGAATGATCTGGAGAATGACTCGAATGGCTTTGAGACTGACTGGTTGTAAAGTGGGTGATCATTTTACATAAAATTAATACAGAAAAGTGATCCCCCACTTTATATCACAATTACAGCATGTAGTAAGAACAAATACTACACTTTGAGATATTAAATCTTTTATTCATGTTAAAAATACAGTCAAAATCAACGATGAACAAAAAACTTAGGCACATGGCCAACTCAAAAGGGGGGATTGTGGGGGTCGTTGGTCATCCTTGTCACTCCAGAACTAAACAAAATCAAAAGTTTCTCCCAGCTAGTATCTTCTTTCACCATAATACCGCATTCACCCTTTCATATTGGGGGATGTCCTACTTAACTCCCAGTTTTTAAAACATTTTTTATTGACATGTAAAAACAAAAAAGATAACAATAAAATGGTACAATAATTCATTTGTGTCGAGGGCGGGGGAAGAAAAAACAAAAGGTGATTAGTAGGACCCTCCCAACCCCATCTAGTTGATAGACTGCCCGTTCCACTAGGTTTGTAAAAGGAACCTCGCTCTGTGGGTCAATCTCTAGGTGGGGATGCCCTCTAGATGGAGGTGAATGGAGAAAAGAAAATTTTGTGGGTAAGGCATTGGGGTTAGTTTGTATTTCTTTCTCTCCAAGATGGGTAAAATTTAGAGGAAGGGGTTAAAACAAAAATTGCAGGTAAGAGGGGATGGGGATCTTGGAGGCTTCCTAATCGGGGAGGGATGGAACACAAACTCAGCTAGCTGAGAGGCTACTTGTTTAATTTTACTTTACGGAACTGCACATTCCACACCTAGGCGGGGAACACGTATTCAAATTTGGCTCCTCTTCGTACACACAGACTTGCTACATGTATCCATCTTCTGTCAAATGCTGCGCGATGCAGCCTTCTTCTATCACATCTGATCTTCACCCGTAGTTGGTGTTTAAAGAAAGCGATCAGATCCTGATCAGAAAAAGACAACACCCCCCCCTCCTCCTCCGGCAACCTAGCAGACGCGACGTCCAAATCACCATTCTCGCCACCGCCAGGATCGTAATGTAGACCATTTGTCTTTCCCGGTCCCACGGCGGCCTCACGTTGTCAACGACTTTGGATACGGTAATTGGGCAAGGATGCTCAGGATCGATGCGAGCCGTCACTTCGCTGACATACGACCAGTACTGGCAGAGTTCGCGGCAATCGAAGAAAGCATGATCAGTAGTTTCTATGGCCATTGTCCCACAATGGGGACAATCAGGCGACTCCAAAAACCCAGAACTGCATTGTATGTTGTTGAGTGGAAGTGCATTTCGGGCCAATCGCCAGGTCAGAGAGAACTCCGAATTGTTCAGATAACTCGAACCTGGCCCCCAGCTCCACGCGGAGCGGATCTCACTCTGCTGCCAACCCAAATGTAATGTTGAAAGAATTGTGATTTTTTTATTAACGATTCCATTCTTCATTATTGTAGCAAAATTCAACAGCCGCAAAATTGAGTTTTCATAAAAAAAAAAAAAATAACCTCTTAATTTGTAAATTTCAACAATAAGCGAGGTTATTTTATTATTGGAATCCTTTAAGATGAGTAATGTGTATATTTATTTATATGCAGACTTATTCTCATCTTTATAGTTTTTTTTTTTTTTACATGGGGGTCACCACTTATCAAGGCCAGGAGGCCACTCAGGGATAAGGGTTATTGCATGTACAGTAATCAATGAGATAGTATTGTAGTAATCATTAATATTGGAGATTTGATAGTGTCTTAAGGGGGTGGTTTGTCAGGAATTTGTTTATGTTGGATTTGAAGACATCCAAGTTGTAGTTAGGTGGGAAATAGGCAAACGGAAGAGAGTTCCACAATCGTGCACTTTTGAGAAAGAAGCTCTGCTCATGGAATCTACGTTTGGATTTAGGCACAGTTAAAGAGTGGTGGAAATTATTGACAGTAGTTTCAGCCAGACGGGTGTTTCTCGTGAAAGATTGGCGAGGGGGGACGAGAGATTGGAGCTCAGACGAGCACTTGCCATGGAAATAACGATAAAACAAAGACAGGCTCGCAACGTCTCTTCTGTGGGAGAGAGGCTGCAGGGAAGAGAAAACGGCATCCCCCACCAAACCACGAAGTCTATTTTGTACTCTGTCAAGGCAGGATAGGCTGTTTTTAGCAGCTCCTGCCCAGATGTGGCAGCAGTACTCCAACCTTGGACGTACTTGGCTTTTATATAGATAGAGAATTGCATTAGTAGTGAGATATCTTCTGGAGCGGTAGAAGGATCCCACCATTTTCCCAGCATCCCTGGCAACAGATTTGATGTACGTGTTCCATTTCAGATCAGGAGTAAAGGTTAAACCTAGAAGCTTGTCAAAACATGGAGCCTCCCCAAGACGAGAGCCATCCATTTCAATAGATGCCAGATGGGGATCAGAGCATTGATGATGTAAAGATAGAAGCTTGGTTTTGGATGCATTAAAAGTGACCAGCCACCTCTTCCCCCATTGTACCACACGCTCAAGATCAGAGGAGAGAGAATTAGAGAGAACTTTGTCATTTACGGCCTTTGATGTGTTGCCATAGATGGTCGTGTCATCAGCATAGATGTCAACGAATGATTTAAGTATGTGTTTTTGGAGATCATTGATGTAGATCAGGAAGAGTTGGGCATAGGATGGACCCCTGGGGGACTTCAGCATTAATACTGTGGGCCCCTGATTTCTGCCCATCAACCACTACTCTTATGAACTTATCAGAGAGAAATGATTTAATTGAGAAAACATTTCCAGTAATACCGTAGCTGGAAATCTTGTGAAGTAGGCCCTTATGCCATACCTTATCAAAGGCCTTCGATATGTCAAGAGCAATTGCTCTGGAAAGGAAACCTTTGTCAAGAGATTCACTAATTCTATGTGATATAACCGTTAGCTCATCTGCTGTAGATCTTGCAGAGCGGAAACCATATTGCATGTCACTAAGAAGGTTGTTTCTGTTGAGGTGGTTGACTACTTCTTTATTTAATATGGATTCAAACAACTTACTCATGACACACAGGAGACTTATTGGTCTGTACTGAGAGGGAGATGACTTTTTACCTGAGTTTTCACCGTCGGGTTGTTGTTTCACAATGATTCAGCCAACTCATCCTCTAGCGCAGTGGATAGCAGTGTTGAATCTCTATGGTTCCTGGTGAGCATTATCTGAAGATAGTGGTTTCAATCCTACCCAAAGCAGGCCAGAGGATTAGTTGGCCAAAATGTGGTGAGACAACATCTATAGAAGGCAGTAATTGATGAGGTTACAGTTAGAGATTCACCATTCCTATCCCATCATGGTGAAGTCCAGAGGAATAGTTGGCCGAAGCATTGTGAAACAATTATGAAGATGAGGATAACAGTTTTCAAATAATTTCAGAATAAATAGGCAACATTACCTAGTTAATTGTCATGTCACAATTAGTTGAATATTACATTACAAAAATCACGTATTTTTATGGTTAACAGAAACAAGGGCAGCTATATTGTTTGGAATAGTGAACGTAAACACAACAGAAGTAACTCCAGTTGCTAAAGTATTAAAAAAAAATATTCAAAGCCAAATTTTTCAGGAAAAGGGGCAAAAGAAAAGGCCAAATGAAAAATGTAAATGTTTTATAAAATAAAAATGGTTATATTAAAGATGTTAACTCTGAGCTATATCAAAAATGTTGACAGCCAAACATTTGTATCCTTTTCTATGGAATTGAAATTTTGGTTTTTATGTTTTTGGAGAAAATTAATTTTTTTTTTTTTTTTTTTTTTTATAGATAAAAAAGCACTAGTACCATGGAATATTAATAATGCATTCTATCATTTTCATATAAGCGAACTAATACCCCTCATATAAGATTCTTATTTTTTTAGGTGATTACAAGTTGGGAAAAAAAAACCCAATTATTTCAGAATTTAGCTTTTTATATAAAACCAAATTTTTAAAAAGGCCAAATACAATTTTTCAAGGCCAAACTGCTTCCAAAAAGATCAAATTCACAAAATTTGACTTTAAAAGAGCCAGTCTGGCAACTCTGAAATAACTCATAAATCTATTTTCATTAATAATTAATTTTCTGACTCCTCGCTTTTCATAATTTTTGGGTATGTTACAAATTTTGACATGACAATTAAGTAAATACCATTGGTTTTAATTGAAATTTAATATTTCAATTTTTGGATTTCGTTACAATAACAGAAGAACCCAAGGTTTTTGGTTGGGTTGGCCTGTATTACGCTGCTGCTGATGTTTGTGAATGTTCTAACTTATCTCCATAGACAAAACAATCATTTTTTAATTTAGTTTTTGATTTTAATGTGTTCAAAAACGATTGATTTGTCATAAAACTGAGTAAAAAAAAATTAAATCAAAGATGACTGATATGGCGACAAAAAAAGCAATACTAACTTCATATCTATTTTAGACATATCTTTCTATGGTATGTTTTTTAACAAATATTAATATTGTGCTTTATTTACTAATATTAAAACTATTCTCACTTGCATGCTTCTTTGTAATTATACCAGTATAATAAAGAATTTATATATATAATTTTTTTTTTTTTTTTTTTTTTTTTTAATGGTTCAACTTTTGAGTGAGTATTTCAATAATAAAGAATTGCATATTTTTTAAAATGGTTCCACTTTTGGAAAATCTTTCAAAATAATTCTTTTTACCTTGTCTCGTGCCTAACAAGTGTTTTTCTACAAGACTGCATTGTCATAGCATTCAAACACAAATCCTTACACATTATGCACAATGCTTCAAACAAACTATAGCATTCTCAGTTATTAAAAAAAAAAATTTTTTAAGGGGGCAAGGCAAGCCCTAGAACAAATCTTGAAAATGATATTGTAATGAACTGTTAATGTTGAGTTGAACATATCTAAATGTACCTTTTTTTTAATTTTCATGATGTATTAATGTAAGAATAATAATGTTGAAACACCAGAGTAAGGCAGCCTGGTCAGTATCAGATGAGTGACCATTTGTAAATACCAGGCACTGTATGTAGGAGGATGTTGACACCTCCCTGCAAGAATTGCAAAAACTTAATATCTTCATTTCCTTTCATCGGGATAGACGGATAGACGAGTGACTGGGGACCGTGTGACTGAATTTCATATTCCCTTGGTACTTCCTTCTTCAGAGGAAGCTGATTTAACCCACTTATGAATGCATTGGCACTCATAAGTGAGTTTCTCTAGGAGGTCCACCCAGGCTTTGCTTCTCAGCTTTTGGTTAGAGCAAATTTATTACTTGTTGTCTGAGGCACTCTTATCGGAAATCCTGATGGGGTTACTTAACCATTTTTTGTAGGGCAGTGTTCCTTTTTCTTTTTCTTTTTTTTTTTTTTTTTTTTTTTTTTTTTTTAAGAGCACTGGCTCGATTCTTCCCACCTTCTGATATTATGTTGCACCCCCCCCCTCTACAAGGGAAAGAAGATAAATGACTACTCACTTCAAATACTACTCACCTAGTAAGCAGTTTGCTTCAACACTACTTAGATTAAAGGAATAGCTTTGTATGGCTTCTGCTTCACAAGAAACATGTCCAACATGTGACAGTAGTAGAGATGAACATCTACTGGATTTGAAGTGCCTATCATGTCCTGCTTGTTGAACAGCCATTTGTAAGATGAAAAAGCACATGTTCAGAATTGTGGATTTATGTAGGTGTTAATTTGCATTCATGAACACAACCTGTTTTACCAGACAGCAGATGGAAAAATTACAGTAGATTAAAAATGAGTACTTGTACAGTTTAATCAAGACATTTAAAAAAATATATTGAAAATATTTAAATCGTACGTATCCATTATTGAATGAAGTTCTCCGAAAAAAATGTTCACTTAATTTCATCAACTATTTAAAAAATTTTTTTTTTTTTTTTTTTTTTTTTTACAATGAAAAAACAGTTTATGATACCGAGCAAAAGGTTTGATTTTTAGGAAGAAAAGCTAGTAATAAAGATGGGGAGGGAGTGTTGGCGCTTTACATTGAGTTATCTCCCCGTGGCGTGTTCAACAAATTCCATAATGGCTGCCTTCAATGCGCTGTCATAAAAACATGTTTTTCCGCTGTAAAAAACAAAAACTACTCGATCAGATTAAGTGAATTTTTTTTTTTTCACAGATCTTAAGTCTAAAATGGATACGTACAATATAACCTTTTTTTTTTTTTTTTTTCGATATTTTCATTTTTTTAATGTTTGATTAAACTGTACAAGTGCTAAAAAATGAAAAATCAGTTTCAGTCCTGGCTCAAAAGCAACCCACAACTTGCAGTGATGACAACATCTGTGCTGCTTTCCTTGTGCGGGCTAACTGGTGCTTGCTTCTCTGGCATAAAGATTCACATGCCGGCTACTTTATGACTACACTAGCATGGCTACCCAGAATTGTGAAATTGTAATATATTTCTATTAAAACTGTTATATCTCTACCTCTTTCTAACCATCATTTTCTTTTTCCATCCTTGTTTCCCCTTCCCTCCCCCTAATTTGTCATTCTCCTCTACCCAGCCCATTCCTCTAACTGGACATGCATACACAGATTGCTCTCCTTTATAATGGATTCTTTGAGGAATGAGCCAGTATTTTCTTTTCCAAGGAAACTTGGTCTCCCAAAGAATAATTTTTGCTAAATTTTAGATATTATTCATCTAGGGGAATGCTGATCAAGAATATACCAACTTTGTGGGTGTTTGTTTTGGAGCTTTTTTTATTTTTAGTTAGATGTATAGACATTAACCCTTTGTATAATAGATGGTTGGTGCCACTCCAACAAAATTGGTACCGCTTCGTTTTCTTCATTAACAATGACCATATCTCGGCCAATAACTTAAACCATTCAGCTTTGTTGTCATTTCCTGTCAAAAAAACTTTGTAGTAACTTTGTCCCCTTTTGTTGCTTGTTTCACCCCCATGTCTAGTTTCTGCCTTCAGATTAAACTAGCAGGACCACCCATGTTTCTGACAAAGAAGGACGAATTGCTGTTTTCTAGGTCGGATTCTATTCAATCTAACACTTATCATTGCCAAGTTTTTGACCTTGAATTATGTTTACAAATATGCAGCAGTTTCTCTGCAAAACAAAACTCTTGTTTTCTCTATGAGCTTTTGTTTTCAACTTAAAATTAAATTGTAAAAAAAAAAAAAGTTTGTTTACATTACAAACAATAAAAATATTTCAGTCAGTTATGACCTACATATTTTACATGCAAAGAAATATAATTATTACTACCAGGAAAATCCAATGTTGCTCAAGATTGAATAAAAATCACTATTTATGTTTTTATTATTCAGACTAGTATTCTCATCTCGGTTGTTATTCACATAACGTTTCAGCTGATATAACCTCAGACCTTAATATGTATGGAATTTTGTACAGAACCCTCTATTTAATCAATGGGGGCAGCATGGTCTTGTTCCATTGCTCATGACTTGATAAAAGTCCTAAATAATTCGCAGTCGTATTTTCGAGTGCTGTTTAGGTTAAGGATTGAACCTTCAATCTCCAGATGTGTGTCACTTACAACTGAATTTTACCTAGTACTTTATCCAATATGGGAACCGTTAATTATAAATAATAGATAAGCTTGCTATTAAGAAAGAAAAAAAATTATGTATAAAATGTAGTTATAAGTAGTAAGACTTTACATCTGAAAAAAAAACAAGAATAGGTTTAAGGCTGCCAAAATTCATAGAATTATCTGCAGGAAAAATAATAAAGTACCAGGTAAAATTTGTGATGTAGTAAAGTACTAGGTAAAATTTGTGACCTAGTAAAGTACTAGGTAAAATTTGTGACCTAGTAAAGTACTAGGTAAAATTTGTGACGTAGTAAAGTACTAGGTAAAATTTGTGACGTAGTAAAGTACTAGGTAAAATTTGTGACCTAGTAAAGTACTAGGTAAAATTTGTGACGTAGTAAAGTACTAGGTAAAATTTGTGACCTAGTAAAGTACTAGGTAAAATTTGTGACGTAGTAAAGTACTAGGTAAAATTTGTGACGTAGTAAAGTACTAGGTAAAATTTGTGACATAATAGATAAAGTACTATGCAAAATTTGTGACGTAATAGATAAAGTACTATGCAAAATTTGTGACGTAATAGATAAAGTACTATGTAAAATTTGTGATGTAACAGGTAAAATTTAGTTGTAAGTGCCAATCTTCTGAAGGTTAAAGTTTCAATCTAGTGTGGACGATACTAAGAATACAATTATGAATTTCTCGAGAAATCTACCCGGTCATAGCTAATGGAACGAAAGCATGATACTCCTGTGGATTAAATAAAGGGTTCCATTCAAAATCTGTATGGATTCCCTGGTTCGATAGAAAGATTACTGAGTTCAACAAGACTTGTACCTGGTCATAGTTAACAGAACAAGAGCATACTACACCCATGAATTAAATAAAGGGTTCCATTTAACATCCATGTAGATTTCGGAGTTTGACAGGATACACCTACCATCGGCCGAAACGTTGTGAATAACACTCAAGAGAAGGAAAATAGTTTGACTAATGCAAATCATCAATTCTCACCTAAAAAATTGAGAAAGACTTTATTTTTTTTGTTATGCTCATCACAGCAAATTGTTTTTTCTGCCCAACCCCGCCTTTCATTTCACCGTTGAATATATAGGAAAAATATGAAATGTTAGAAATCGCTCTGAATTAGTGTTGACGTATGAGTGAAATTTCATTAAAATTGGAGTTACATACGAGGGGCGTGCAATAAGTAATGCCCCTGATCACTTCCCATAGCAGTAGAGCAACGAAACTTGGCACAGTTATTAGTCTTTCTCTACATAGGAACCACCCAGAGTTATGCATTTCTCCCATCATTTGATGCAGCTCTGGAGATCGTTTTTTTTTTTTAGAACACCCCAGGTTGGTCCTCCAAGCATGATGTGACTTCAGAAATCAAGGCTGCATCATCTGGGAAGCACTTTCCTTTCAAAAACAACTTCATGGCTGGGAAGAGGTGAAAGTCAGAGGGTGCAAGGTCAGAAGAGTAGGGAGGATGGGGGAGGATTTCATAACCACACGCCCATGTTTCTGATCTGGCAACATGCGAGTTGTGGACCGGAGCGTTGTCCTGCAGGAGGAGGATACCTTTGCTAATCTTGCCCCGCCTCTTGATTTTGATAGCTTCCCTTAATTTCTTCAAAAGTGAAGCATAATAGGTTCCTGTAATTGTGGTACCCTTTGCCAGGAAATCTGTCATCACTACTCCGTCCTGGTCCCAGAAGACTGTGAGCATGATCTTGCCAGCGGAGGGTTGCACCCTTGCCTTCTTTGGAGTCCAAGTGCTTCCACTCTATTGACTGGGCTTTGGTCTCTAGATCATAGTGATGGACCCAGGTTTCATCCTGTGTAATCAGTCTTTTGAAAAACTTTGACTCATTTTCTTGGCACATCTCCAAATTCATCCTTGAGCACTGGACGCGTTCTCGCTTCTGGAATGGTGTGAGCAACCTGGGAATCCATCTGGCAGACACCTTATGCATATGCAAATGGGCATGAATGATAGTTTCCACAGACCCTGTACTAATCTTGACATCTTGAGCTATTTGGCGAATAGTAATGCGCCAATCTTACAAAATGGCAGCCTTAACTTGACAGACAGATGCCTCATCAATGGTAGAGGGGGGGGGCAACAAGGTCGTATGATGGGGCATTATCACCATAAGTTTCTTTCATTTCATGAAAAGTCTCCTGTGTGTCCTTTCAAATACAAAAACCGGATCACTGCTCGACATTCAACAGGCTCCATTTCACACTTGACTCAGTTCAAACATCTGTAAAACAGAAACCACAATTAGTTCAGAGCTGTAATTTGCCACATAACCCGTAGAGATATAAATCATTACACATGCAAAATTTTAGCTAGATCAAACAACTGGAAGTGGGTCAGAGGCATTACTTATTGCACGCCCCTTGTATTTGAAATTTTTACGGGGTTCTTTCCTAATTGGTCACTTAGAGGTACAGGAATGTAGATATTTACCACATAGACTAGTTTACTTGTCTTCCCCAGAAGAATTTTAGGCATCTCATTTATAAAACTTACTATGTCGGTCACCATTTTTTTTTTTTTTTTTTTTTTTTTTTTTTAAACTGTATTTTCTCTGAGGCAGAGCAGCGCAACAGTTTTTTTATGGGTCTTTTCCTGATTGAAATAGTTGTTAAGGGGTCAAAATTGAAAGAAACTAGAACTTGGCAAGCGTAAGTCAACTTAAACTGCTCTTCTACACATGTGCAAATATATATTTACATTTGTACATTAATCTTAGTTATTTTTAGTTATTTCTTATTTGACTGACAATGGCTGAGTCAATAACATGCCAGCCTAAAGCGCTATAAATTTTGGTTTTAGTTTCAGTTTCAATTCTAGATAATGGCACCCAAGTCAATTTTCTTTATTTTTTAAATCACTACTATATATCGAATACAATATAATATGGAATAATCAGTAGAGAATTAACTCTGTAATAATAATAGGGTTCGCACAAGCTTGAAAAGTCCTTGAATTTTTACTTTTACCTTGAAAAGGCTTTATTTCTATTATTACCTTGATAAATATGGAAAATGTCCTGAAAAGGTCTTGAAAATTCTTTATTCTTTATGCCCAGTAAAAATTTGTGTTGAAATATTAGAAATAAAATCGAAATAAATACTATTAAATTATTTTTTAAGTATTAATAAAAATACCATTAAAATATTTTTTAAATATTGAAAATAAAATCGAAATACATTGTTCTGAAATTGCATAGTATTATTGTGGATACAAGAGTTATGTCCCTTTATCACAAAACTACCCAAGGTAGTTTTGTGATAAAGATTCAAATCTCTGTCTATTTTTGTTCTCATTTATAATTTCATTTTTTTTAGAGGGGAGGCACAAGGGGGAGGGAAGAGTAGTGGTGGCTGCCAGAAATAAAATCACACCTCTTCTCTAAAAAATACTTTCTTTATGCGGACGAAACTCTCCAATGCCCCCCCATACATATACACACACACACACACACACACACACACACACACACACACACACACACACACACACACACACACACACACACACAAAAAAAAAAATTGTGATAATCTAAAATTAGGTTGGCTGGGCCAAAAACAAAATGGACCAGACAGTAACCATGTTGGTTCGAAATTTAAAAGCTATAGAGTTAATATTTGAGATGAAATAAAAAGCATTTAGAAGTATTTAAAAACACCAAAAAACATTATGCAAGTGGGTTGCAAAGTAATGTTTATTGTCGATGGTAACATTTATTTCTTGTATATTTGATTTTTAACCACCTTTCTGGATTGCTGTGGATTGTAAGGCAAACCCCAAATTTTGTTTGGAAAACTTAAATTTTGTCTGAAGAAAGCCTTGAAAAACTTTAACATATTTTATGATCAGGCAACGCCGGGCACCCCTTGCTAATATGATAAATTTCGTCAAAATAGGATATATTTGAAGTTTTAAAAGAAGTTTGTCACCACCTCCTCAACTTAGTTATGTTAGACAGGTGCTTAGAGATTCAGCACCACTTCCATTGACTACTTTTAACAAGGGAGTCACCACTTATCAAGTCCCAAAGGCCACTCGACAACAAGGGTTAACAAATGCCAGGTGATCACCAAAATAACAGCCTAGTGATCATTAGTAATGGAAATTGATTAAGCTTTGACTATTTAAGGGGACAACTCCACAAGAATTTGTTTACATTGAACTTCCTCAGAAAGTTCCATACATATAGTATATATTTAAAGTTTTAAGGAGGTTAAACCCTAACAAGCCCCTTAGAGATTCTGAACCCCTTCCATTGTTTTCCCGGTTAATTTTATATAAGAATACACTTTTAGATTTTATGTAGATTCTCTCACTTTTCTCTCTATAGGGAACAAAAACATTGAGTTATATAGATATAAATCAACATTTGTTTTCCTAAGGCTTTTTTCCTATATATTTTAATTGCACAAAATACATGTTACTATATACTTTAGTTTCGGGATTCAGTTATGTTTGAAAAGCTTTCATTATGGTTGTTCTAATTAGCCATAATAATAATAAAAAATATTTTTAAAAAATAGCTCCACAAATGATCCGTCTCTTAATAGCTTTTTGTCTCTCACCTTCATCCTCTCTCAACACATGTTTAACATCCGTACTCTTATTAAATATGTTGTTTTATTTCTCTCTTTTTACCTCCACTCTCTCCCACAACCATCAAAGATAATAAAGAAAGAATAAAAGGATAGAAATAAGTAAAAAAAAAAAAAAAAAAAAAAAAAAATTTTTTTTTTAATTAAAAAAATGTATGAGAAAGATATCCAACTAAAGTTAATTCCCTGAACTGAACAGTTTGAGTTCACTTAGACATGCAAACTGGCAGGTATAGACACAATCTTATATTGAAAACAAACTTAAAAAAACTTTCAGAAGATTAAAAATATGCATGTGGATAGAAAAGTTAGTTTTCTTGCATTTGGTAAAAGTTATTTGTCACCTATTTTTTTTTTTTGGTCCCCCGATTTATCGGAGAGGTACCTATATTTTCGGTGGCTTCCATGCGTCCGTTAGTCCAGACGATTGCCAGATAACCATCCATTAGTTTTTCCTGAAATTTTGCCACAAATTGTATTTCATTAAATAGATGTGCGCAGTAAAAAAAATTTTTTTTGCAAAAATTTCTGTTGCATCCTCAGGGGCTCAAAAAAGGTAAAAAAAAAATGGCCAAAAATGGTAAAAAAATATGACACGTTTTGCCCCATAACTTTGATCCATCCGTTAGATTTTTATGAAACTTAGCCAAAATGTAGAGCCCATTGTTCTTAATATAAATCCAGTATGGGTGACCCTGGCAAAATTCTGGTTCACTTCCCCGGAGACTTTTAGAACTAAAAACGCCTCTTTTTGTGGCTCTTTTTTCATATTTCTCAACAAAAACTTGATGTCTGACTATATAGTGGTTTTTCACAGTGGTCAACTCAAATATACATGTGTTAAGGCCTAAAACTGCGCCGTTATCCATTTACACGGGGATTCGGCATCTCCAAGGTCTCAAGAGTTACAGAAATTACACTTTTTACCCCATAGCGTTTGATCTGTCCATTAGATTTTCCTGTAACTTGGCCAAAAATGTGTAGGCCATTGTTCTTAATATAAATTCAGAATAATATATAAATAATAATATAAATAGAAGGTTGTGCCCATATTATGCCCTTTTAAAAGTACTTTAAATACTCAAAAAGGAACTGAAATTTGAGAAATGATTATTAATTGATGTCTAATGTTAAAAATTCATGAAGGGTTTCAACCCTTTTTTCAACCCCCTGTGCATAAAATTAAATTAAACTAAATATTGCCCACATTCGATTCCCCCATATGCCTAGCATATGTGTCCCAAAATTAATATTACACTTTAGAGACCTTAAATTAAGTTAGCTAATACGAATTTTGACATGGGTCATATATAGTGCATGTCAGGATGACCTTGATGTTAAAACAAAATTGTTCTCAGAGCCAGATCATGTGGAGTTGAGGTAGGGGGCAGAGGTCAAATATAATGGCAAGCAATCTACAAACAGAGGTCAAACACTGTAGACAAAAAAGGAGTGACAAATGACATTACATTTTTCAAATGAGAGAAAACTAAGGTTTTCAGATGATCTTTCCATGGATGCTATACGAACGAGGCCACTGCCAATGATACAGAGTACTGATAATCTCAGCGAATGTTAATTTGATGTCTGTGTCCATGCACATCACTCATTTTGTTAAGTTTAAGAAGTACATATAGCTATGATTACATTAATCTCTCTCTCAAATCCATTCCCTCTCAATAAAGCCTTGAGGAAAACTCGGCAGACGTCTTCATTAAAAAAAAAAAAAAAAAGCGACAATGACAAGAATAAGAGATCCACATAAACACACCACATACATATGTATAAAGACATTTATTTATTGCTCGTTAATGAAAACATTACATCAACATTGATTAGTTTAAGAGTGAATCCTATACATAGAAATATGCAAACATATAGATTTCTTGTTGATTTTTTTTTTTTTTTAACGATAATACGGTTAAGTAGCTTCTTCACCTTGAAGATCTTTTTACTTAAAAAATCGCCCATATTTTATTTGGACATAGATAAATATTTTTATCTATTTATTATTCTTAAAAAAGTAATCTATGGCCATGCATGTTTTGAGGCCCTACCTCTCCTCAGTGTAGTTTGACTGTCTCCCTTTAGGAATCGAACCTCCAGGCCATATATATTAGTTTTCGATTATCCTACAAAGTCTTAGATAATTTTACTGTTATTTTTAGTGTTTATAAACTTATATAATTAACGCACTGGACTGTAATACATATGGTCTGGGGATTCGATTCCTAGAGAGACAGTCAAGCTATGCTAAGGAGAGGTAGTGTCTCGAAACATGCATGTCCGTAAATTACCGTTTTAAAAATAATAGTAAAAAAATTTTTTTTTTATTTATTTACTTTTTTTTTTTTTTTTTTTTTTTTTTTTTTTAGTCCTTTGAGATGAGACTTCATAATTTGTGTATTCATTATTTTTGCGGACTGTTATCCTTATCTTTATAGTTGTGTTGTTTTACCAATTTTCGGACAACTCATCCTCTGGTCTTCGTCACGTGGTTCAGGGCCTGTAGTGCAGTGGATAGAGGTTGAGTCTCTTCAGCTCCAGGTGAGCACTGTCTGATGATAGCGGTCTAAATCCTACCCGAAGCAGGCTGGAGGATTAGCTGGCCAAAAACATGGTGGGATAACAACAAATATGGAAAGCAGTAATTACTGGAGATAATTTACAAGTCTTAGCGTTCCTATCCTATCCTAATCACCTGAAGAATTACTGTTTGAAAAAAATATATTTTTTATTTTATTTATTTTTTTTTAATCCTTTGAGATGAGGCTTCATAATTTGTATTGACAATCTTTTTTGCAAATTTTTATCCTCATCTTGTTGTTGTTTCTCCACATTTTGGCCAACTACTTCTCTGGCCTTCTTCAAGTGATTAACTAGGATAGTAATGCTGTGTTTGGTAACTGCATCCCCAGTAATTACTGCCTTCCAGAGTTATTGTCTCATCACATTTTGGCCAACTAATCCTTTGGCCTGCTTTGGGTAGGATTGAAACTGCTATCTTCAGATAATGCTCACCTGAAACCGTAGAGACTTAATTCCCTCTATCCACTGTTCATGGCGAAACAAAAACTATGAAGATGAGTATAACACTTTGCAAAAAGAATGCACGCTCATATACATATATTTCTACCTTTTACATGAATAGAGCTATAATCCATTACGTAAGAAAGAAGAATTCTTAGACAGGTTTTAAACATTTTAACATTTCAGAGATCACAATTATATTCGATTGATTCGGTTAGTAACACAAGAACCTTGATTTTGACATGCATTATTAGTATTAATAATTCAACTTTGGGATAAATAGAAAAGTTTTGATTGGAGGTCATTAAAGATGAGTTGTTTTTTTTTTCTTTCTTTCTTTCTTTTGTCAAACACTGTATAAGAAATCTTTTAAAAGGTAAGAAATATATATTTAAAAAAAAAAAAAGATTGTATTAATTCTGCAACAGCAATTTTTTTTTCTCTTGCCCCACTTTGAGGTGTGGGTCTTACCCCAGCGATGGAAGATTGACTAATCCGGTTCGGCACAAGAAATCTGGATCCTTAGATTTTTCGACCTCTTCAGCCGTAACAAAGACCTGCAAACAGAAAATGGTTACTAAGTAAGCATTTATAGTAGATATGTTTTTAAATTTATTTTATTTTTTACTTTTTTTTTTTTTGTATGGATTTTTGGGATTTGGAGTTATAAATTTTTTTTTCTTCGGACTAAAATCTTCAACAGCAGTCAAAATATAATATACTTATTGGAAGAGTCAATTGTGTATCTGATTAAGGGTGATATTACAATAGATCCTGCACTCTCAACCAATACCAACTCCTGCCCCACTGACGCAATGTTGCGTCCTAGTGCCTATTTTACAAGTATTTTAATGAAATATGCACTGATGAACTCATAGCACTTGTGTCCCCTTGATATAAATTCCTCTGACTAACCCAACAAGCAGCAAAATTCCACCTCTTCACTACAGAGGTTGCTAAATGTAGAAAAGCCTTGTATTCTAATAATTTCTTTCCCTGCACTGTTAGATTTTGGAATCCCCTCCATGTTTCCTAATATGCAGAAATTCAAATATAATGTGAACGGATATCTTGCTGCTGAACTCCCTAACAAAGTGTCCCTGTAAACATAGCCCAAGTAGAAGCTTCTTGCATCCAAGTAGCAATATGACTTGTTTGAGGTGAATAAGAGTAGAAAAAAAATTTAAAACTAAGGCAGTTGTTTTTATTAAGTCAATATCAGAACTTGAATCTGTAAGTCTTAAAAAATTTTCCTTTAACTGGATACATGTTTTATACATTTAAAGAAAATTAACATAATGTGATTATTTTTTTTTTCTTTTAGTATGCATAAAAATAATGGACATGGAAAGGGTATTCAACATTAGTTCAAGGCAAATTGGAACTTTTTTTTTTATAGATAAGGATTGATAATTTTTATTATTTAAACTATTTTAACTGCTGTTCTCATCTTTCATGTTATTCTCAAAAACGTTTTTATGTAAGTTTGAACAGAACCCTTTATTTAATCCACAAGGCTGCCTCTCATTCAAACAGCCATGACTGGGTAGAAGTCTAGGTTCTTATCCAGAATCCTCCGTATATCAAGACAAAAAATAAAAATTTGTATGATGTATTCATGATGAAATGAAAATATGTGAAAAATCATGAAAATTGATAGTAGTCCTATTTTTAAATAAGAAAATCAAATTTTATAACAGAACAGTGGCTGTCTTTTTTCTTTTTTTTTAATGGAAATCACTCTAGACAAAGCATGAAGCCACTATGTAAGAAGCTAAAAAAGAAAGCAATATTCCAAGGTCAAAACTTGCCAAACATAAGTGTTAGATGGATAGATTCTGACCCAGAAAACAGCAACTGTTCCCCCTTTGTCAGAAACATCGCTCATGGAATGTGAGAACTAAAAGACAAACTAAGGAAGCAAATTATGAGGATGTCTAAAATGTACGCAAAGTTCACTTTCTACTCTCTATTTTTCTGCCATTTTGAAAATCTAAAAAAAAAGGGGGTAGATAACAATAATTCAAAGATTTTTGTTGTAATGCCTATGAATTCCCATTAATCACCTAAAAATTATTTTCTTCATATAAATGAAACCACTTTGATCAATTTATCTGATTTTGGGAATATATTTTCATTTTAACATGAGTACATACATCATACAGATGTTTCTTTACTTGGACACCAATATTTAGTTTTATAACAGTCACAGAGAAACCAGAGGCAGAAACTATTGTTTTGAAGAGACTAGTTATTGTTGTACGACATTCATCCTATGTAGGTTGAACTGGCTTCCTCCTATTAAATTTACAGGTAGTCCCCAGATGTCTGACTAGTTATTAGCGTTTGTGCACAAGAGATAACTTGTCTCATTGTGCACAGCTGCTTTTCCTCAATCTGGGACGATGCTTTCATGTCATTTTTGCGTTTGAAGTGTCGCTCATCAAGAACAAAATGAATTATCCCTGCCCGGAAGTCACATTATTACACCAACTTCTGTTTGTGAGGTTACCTCTGACACCCAGGTATCACTAAAGCTTTCATTTAGATATCAGCTTTCGTTATGTAACAGTACTAGATTTGAGTATTTTGAAACAACTTAGCATATTCTTTTAGTAGAAACAATGTGTATAGGTTTGGTTTGTTTCTTTGTTTTTTACTAAGTGTGTGTGTGGGGGGTAGGGGGGGGTAGAAATATCTATATGATGCCCAGGCACGGAATACTCCCACCTATGATAGACCCATAGATCATGCTAGGTTAGCCATCTAGGAGATGGAAATTTTTATGTAACACCTCTCTGCATCATCACTTGAGTTGTTAAGCTTGTTCACTGAATCCAAACTTTGTAGAAGAAATATGACTAAAGTAGTTTATAAGGACATTTTGATGTCATATTATATCAGTTTTTATTGATTTAAAACTTCCAATGCATTTAATTAGTAAAGTTAGTCTGTTTCTAAGATTCAGAATCTGTTCCTTACATAATCGTTTAAGACGTGTGACTTTTTCTTTCCCCCCCACCACCTTTTGTAGAATTATGGAAATGAGAAGCACTTTTATATATTATTTCTATGTATTAAAAACCGTTGCATGAGATAAAAAAAAAACAAAAAAAAACTCTTAACTAAAACGAAAAGATTAGTTACCTATACTGTTTGGTATAGGTGGAACAAACTTGGAAAGTGTCCAAATGAAGAAAGGAAAGATGGAAAGTTCTTTGGTCTGTCAAGTCTGTCAGCACTTATCTTCAGAGATAATAGATACTGGAGCATCCTTTGAACAAATATGGGAGAGCGAGAAAAGATGTCTTCCAATTTTTTTTTTTTTTGTTTTGTTTTGTTTTTTCTGACTGACCATGATTCTTCCCAAAGGGGTTAAAGTAGTCCATCATTTCAAATGATCAGTTCATCAGATTTAGTCTAATATATGATATTAATGTTTCTCTTTGTAACGATTAGTAATTTTAATAAAAGGCATATACATAATTCTGTTTTACTAGTTGTTTAGGGCAAATATTGGTCCGGGTTTTTGAAAAATATTTTGTATTGCTAATTGATTGTAATATTCAATATTGATCAATATTTTATTTTTTATCATTATGTAAAAATGCTAGGTTTCCTGAGTATGCTAGAACAATCCAGTACAATGAGATGAGCCTAAAGATTCCCTTAGGTACTAGTAGTACTGGTTAGCAGTATTTAATCCTGGTCAATATTTTAGCTTTGATTAGTCATAAGTAGAGGAGGAGGGAAGTCCTTCTGTCACTCACTCATTAAAAACTGGATTTATTATGTAATAAATGTTAATGTACACAAATGATCAGCATATAAATATAAAGGGAGAGCTGGTTGTACATAAATGAACAATACACTTGAATACATCGGCGAAAAATGCAGATTAATATCAATGTTGGTGAGGACAATAGTCTGAAGAAAAACAATGTTTAATTTACTTTTATTTGTTTAAAAAACATTTTGCGGTTTTATCTTTCACCTTAGTAGAAAAACTGCTTTGGATTTTAGACACAAATGCTTTAAAAAAGAAAAAAGAAAAAAAAAATTGAAAAACTGCAAACTCAATTTTTATTTCTTTTTTATTATACTATATTAATAAAGTAATCTCGCTTATTTTCTTATTTCTTCCCCTCCTCCTCTGTGTTTATAATTTCAGTAGCAAAATCACAGAACAGTTCTCATGCAAATTCTTAACACTCAACACTTACGGCACTTCCCACATGTTTCAGGGAAACTTTGCATACATTTCAGCCACATTTTAAAATTTCAGAACAAAATGCCTCTTTCATATACATATTCTCATACAGAGGCTAGCAAACAGTTTCACTCTCTATCCATAAGTCCTCTAACTTCAATTATGTTATCTGGTTGCATTATTAAGTATATATATTTTCGTAAGACCATTATTATTATTTGCTTTCTTAGATAATACTATTTATCACATACTGCAATAGTTTTTGAATATAAATAATTAGGCACTCCTTCCTACATAACGTTTTTATGGAAATCGCTTGAGACGAGCCACGAAGCCACTGGATGTAAGGAACTAACAAGAACAAAAGCTGGTTACTGCAAAGACAGAAGATGCTTATTGGCGTTAGTCTTGAAAAGACCAAGGCTGTTGGTAGAAGGAAAACAGTAAGCAGAAAAAGAGTTTGCAGTCCTTGAAAAGGAGCTACTGGAATACATTACATTCTACAGTTTGTTAGGACTGTATTCCCCAAATAAAGGATTATCATAAGAATAATAATATGAACAATCTCTCTAAGTCTCTTAATAAAAGTCCCTTACAAGAACTCTCTCTCTCTCTCTCTCTGAGTCTTACAACATCCCTCACTGTAATAAGACTCTTTCTAAGCATCTCTATAATAAGACTCTCTCAATGAAACCCCAATATATAACACTTGATTTTTAGTCTTTAACTCAATCCAATACTAACAAGTTTAGTCATTCTTTGTCAAGTGATCATAAAACACCGTAAATGATGTTTCTTACTTTGATTCAGGCATTAACGATTTTCCATAGGCTGTGATTTTTTTTTTTTTTTTATTGGGTCTCACTTGAAGAAAATTCATTTTTATTGTTTTATTCACATTAACAATTTACTAAATAATTTTGCTTCATTAACCAAATGCTTTGCAAGAATTCTGACTCAAATAAATACTTTTTTTTTTTTTTTTTTTTAAATATATTTTGAGTGGTCCTCTGCTCTTGATCACAAAATGTAGTGAAAAGAATCAAAATGAAAAAAACCCTAAGAATGCTGAAAATTTTATCTTTGGCCAGTCCATGATAGTTCATAAAATCTCATAACCATTTGACATAAAAGAACATAGTATTGTTTAAAAATGTTTTTAAATTTTTAAATGCAATCCAACCAGCATCAACATAAAAAACTCATTTCAATACCTATAAATGACACTAAATATTGATGAATAGATGAGAAACTGAAAAGAATGTATTAACGGAAAAATAAAAATTAATATCACAATAAATAACAATATTATATAATAACTTAACTCGTTCATATTTTTGGTCCCCCAATTTACTGGAGAGGGATCTGTTTTCAGTGGCGTCCGTTAGTCCAGATGATTGCCAGGTAACCATCCATTAGTTTTTTTCTGAAATTTGTCCACAAATTGTATTTCATTAAATAGATGGGCACAGTAAAAAAACTTTTTTGCAAAAATTCCCGTTGCATTCCTAGGGGCTCAAGAGGTCAAAAATGCCCCAAAATGGTTAAAAAAAAAAAAAAAAAAAAAAAACACGTTTTGCCCCATAACTTTTGATCCATCCATTAGATTTTTCGGAAACGTGGCCCAAATGCCTATTGTTCTTAATATAAATCCAGTATGGGTGACCCTGGCAAAATTCTGGTTCATGTCCCCGTAAACTTTGTGGTAAAAACACCCCTTTTTGTGGCTCTTTTTTCATATTTCTCAAAAAAAAACTTGATATGTCTGACTATATAGTGGTTTTTCATGGTGGTCAACTTAAATATACATATGTTAAGGCCTGAAACGGTGCCGTTATCCATTTACATTGGGATTCGGCATCCTCAGGGGTTCAAAAGAAGTCCAAAATGGCCAAAAAATACACTTTTGGCCCCATAGCGTTTGATCCATCCATTAGATTTTCCTGTAACTTGGCCAAAATGTGGAGGCCATTGTTCTTAATAGAAATCTTTTTGGAGATCTTTTTTCATATTACTCAAAAACTTGATATGTATGTCTATATAGTGGTTTTTCATAGTGCTGAATTCAAATATACATGCCTTAAGGCATGAAACTGCACTGTTTGTCCATTTTCACTGGGATTCGGCATTCCCAGGAGCTCAAAAGGGGTCACAAATGCCCCCAAATTGCAAAAAATTACACTTTTAACCCCATAACATTTGCCCCATCCATTAGATTTTTCTGAAACTTGGCAAAAATGTGAAGGCAATGTTGGCCCTTCACACTTTTCACATTCATCATTTTTTCACTATTTTTTTGTGGCACCGTCTCACATGCAGCACCAGAGGGGGATCACGCACGCATGGCTTATTGTTATTATTAATGAAATATATATAAATAAAAATAAATAGTATAACAATACCGCTTGAAATATCAAAATAAAACATAATGACTATAACATTGTTTTTGTGCTTCTTACATAATCTATTACCTTGAAAATAGTTCTCGAGAAGCATATGTGGAATAACATACAAATTTATGCATTAGGTATGTATATATATATATATATATATATATATATATATATATATATATATATATATATAAATAAAATGGCTCTATGGACAAATTTATCTTTAGTTGACCTTTGACAACCAAAAATTTTCGTTTACTAGCCAAACAGAAAAGTTACTAGCCAAACCCACGTAATTTGTGGAATATGAGATCTTCGTTCTGTGACGAGTATGTACATCATAAAGATCTTTGTGTTTTTTTTTTTTTTTTTAATAAGTGTAGATCTAAATATACAACAAATTTTATGTTGATACTTGAAGGTATAAACATTCTAATTTCTTCAGATATTTTGTTAAACAGCCTTTGTGAAAAAAAAAAAGAATATTGTCCTATTAAACTTTTGTTTAAATAATTTAACTTTGCACATTTTATTTTAAAAAAAAAAGTTGAAAATATATTTTTCACTCATTAGTGAGCTTTGGAAAATTGTCGGTGAAAGAAACACAATCGTCAAAAGATAAGCATTTCATTATTTCTAGTCGCCACTTTGAAAAATCACTCAAATATGCTTCACTAACAATGTAGAGCCCTTTTATTTATATATATATATATATATATATATATATATATATATATATGCCATTCACAAACAGTTTTGCCATATCATGGTTCTTTAATGTGGCTATAAGCTGAAATTCGAAACCTGACCACTTTATTAGCAGTCGATTTCTTACTCTGATGCTATCAACACTAAAGGAAAAATCATTTTTATGGGGCTTATGTTTAGATATTATTGACTGTCTCCATTCTTTTATGAAGAGCTGTGTTTGTGAGAGAGATTGTGAGGATGAAAATTTATCAAAAACGCATATGTAGAAAGAAAAGATTAAAAGGAGACATCTATTTATACTGCTTGCACTAAAAACATAGTAATAATAAAAAAAAAAATTAAAAAAAAACGCTTATGGACGATGGTTAGTTTATCCTTTTATCTATGACTCATTTGAGTTTCTCGTTTTTCACATACTTTTTGTTAACATATTTCAGCCCAACTTCATATTTTTCACACAAAATCCAACCTATGACTCCAAACTGCATATCTCTTCATCTACCATTTTTAGTTTTTTTGCTACTGTTTACCATCTATTTGCAAAACGGCTTCCTTCTGTAACATGTTGAACTTTCTTTAATACTGTCCACCTGGACAACGGTTTGATTTATCTTTTATAATAATAGAAAATCCACTGTGAATTAATAAACCCTATTGATATTGAAAAAAAAAAAAATTCAAAATTTAACGGTTTACAAAGACCAAACAAGTTCAGATTTTTTTTTAAATAAATTTATTTATTGAAATCAAATTTTCGATTCATAAAAGAATCTTCATCAGGATAGTCCAAGATAACTTATTTTACATGCCTTGCTGGAAGTAAATAAATAAAAAAATTTAAAAAATTAAAAAAAAAAAAATTTAACATTTCCAGGTTGGTATCTGAGGATGTGTTTAATTCAGTGGAGATGTACTCCTGAAAGATGTACTCCTGAATCTACTCTAGCAGTAGGCAACAAGGTAGTACTCCACGTAATGGTGTGTTGACAATCTGCTACAAGATGCCTTCTGGAACCTGCATGTCAAACATGTTTGCCACAGCGAATGACAACATCTGAAGTGTGTGCAACACAGTTACACTTCGTGGATCACCTAAGACACTTCATAGCTGGGGCTGGCTCAATCCTAATGAACAAAATGTATACTCGTATCTGAGTTTTGCTAATGATGACAAGTATTTATTGTTGTTGTTAGTATGAATGTACATTTTTTTATTTTATTTATTTGTAGGGGGGGTTCTTCTGATATATGATGAGAAGGTTCATGGCTAAAAAATGTTTTAGAACTATTGGACTACACGCTTTCCAAGTTTGGCATCAAAAAGTGGGTTGGCAGTTACAACGGCCAAAACGTATGTGAATGTAACAATCCAGGCAAGAATAATAGTCCAAATAATCCCTCAGAAATGTATATTGATGAGAATGTTCTTTCAAACCTGAGTATAACTCCTTGTGTCTAGGAGGTAGATAAAATAATTGACCAACAGACTGAGCCTGTTATAGAGATGTATGGATACATCTATATAAACGCAAATGTCTGTAGATTTCCTATAGAAAGATTAAAGAATTTACATAAAACTAAAAAGTATATTTAGATATAAGCATTTGAAAGGAATGCAATCAAAGTTGTCCCGAAATGAAAGTAAAAAGTGAACCTTGAGTTTATTTTCAGCAGCTTCATAACTTTCACTTTATTTTTGTCCTTTAGCCCTCACATTCCATAAGTGATGTTTCTGACAAAGGGGGAAGAATTGATGTTTTCAGAATAAGAATCTATTCCATCTAACACTTGGCTACTTTTTGACTTTGAAGTTTTTTTGTTTAATTTTTTTTTTTTTTTTTTTTTTTTTTTTTTAATTTTTATTCCTTACATCAAGGATTTTCATGCCTTGTCTGGAACAATTTGCATTAAAAAAAAAAAAAAGTGTCTTTCTAACTTAAGGGAACTAAAGGTAGAATCTTCCTTCAAACTTTAAATGTGTCCTATTTTGAAGAAATTTAATCATGTGTGTAAACGTCTCTGGGGAAGACAATGGAAGCAGTCCCAGATTTCAATGTACTGCTTAATGTGTTGAATATCTATGTGTCCCGTATTAGTGAGTTATAGTAGATATTTGAAACTTTAATGAAATTTAAAGCATGTATAAAAGTTGCATAAAAGTTCAGTTACTTCCAATGATATTAGGAAGTAAAACAAGAGGTGGCAGTAAAAAAAAAAAAAATAAAATCATATGATGGTGTTATGAGCATAGAGAATAAAGAAGTGTTTCCTATTCAACTCCAATCAAAGTTTTGTCTTCTAGCTAGTCATAATCAAGGGCTGATACTAAAATCTTTGCGGCTACAAGATAGCATTTTAAGGTTATAACCTCATGTATTTTGAAAATCATTTTTACATATAAATAAAAAAAATCCTTTTTTAAAAATAAAAAAAAGAGGTAAGCAAATTTATTACATTTGGTTCTTGTTCAGAATTCTCTCGTATTAAAAAAACAAAATTAAAGAAAAATCTCTGTACATATCCATGACAAAACAAAAAGATCATATTCCAAATGTTACGCTAATTGATCGTGTTTTATTTTTAAATAAGAAAATCAAATTTTATGAATATCTGCAAAAACAACTGCCTTATCTGCCATTTTGAAAACAGTCAAAAAAAAAAATAAAGGTAAATAGCTCAATCCATGCTTATTAGATTTACGTTGTAATGCCTATGAATTCCCATTAATCGCTAAGAAATGATTTTCATTATAATAACTACCTGATCAATTTACATAATTTTTGAAATGTGATGTTTTCGTTTTGTCATGGATACATATATCATACAGATGTCTGTTTTTTAATTATTTTTGTTTTCAATTTAGGGGAATTCTAGACAAGGACATTATTTCCTCTGGATATGTGTTTTCCTTCTAAGTTACGAAATGTTTTATTTGTTTGTTTTGGTTGCACAAATTTGAATAAGAATTCAATTATTAAAACATTGTATGTTTGTGTTTTTTGTTGTCTCCCCCCCCTTTATTTTTTTTTTCAATGATTTAAGCTGCATGCTGTTTTAAAGTGAGTTTTATTTTTAATGATGTAAGCGGCATCTTGTTTGAAAATTCTATTGTTTTTGATATTTTATTGATATCTATTTCAGATTTTTATAATACTTTTTAAGATAATCTAAGAAGTATTAAATTACTACCCCAAATTAATTTATCTCTAAATGAATAAATGCAAATGATTTTCCTCTCTGTCCTTAAAATCAAAATGGGTTGTGCTTATTTAATTTTTATATAGCATAAAATCTTAAAATGCCTTATATATATGTGTGTGTCAACTGTAAATACCCACAAATACATTTTGATCTTCATAATTTGCATATTTAGTTTATAAACAACTACTAATAAATTAATATTCTGTAACCAAACACTGAGATAGATTCAAAGGATGCACTAGTACCTAAAACTTTGTTACAGTAAATAAAAAAATCATTATTCCTTATAATTCTTAGTAAAATAGAATTACCTCACTTAGAACAATGCGTTAAACTTCTGAGTTGCATAATATGCTCCTGAAAAAAGGGTGTCAGAAAAACGTACAAATGGAATAACAGTTGTTAAAATAATCGAAAAAAGACAAAAGATTTAACTCTGTATTTTCTAAATTCAATCGTTTTTGCAATCCGACGGAAAAAAAAGAAAAAAATCACTTTAAAGAAAATAAAGTTAAGTCACTAAGAGAAAAAATGCAAATTTTACATTTTTAGGCATTTACAACGGTGAATTCTTTGCCAATAAAAACTTTAAAATTTTAAGAATTAAAAAGCAAATTTTAGAATTTCACATGGAATAACCCATTTCTAAGTCACAAAGTAAGTGTTAACCCATTTCATAAGCAGATAGCATTTTAAGGACATATAACCAAAGCAAATTGCTTAAAAGAGGGAAATAGCTCATTGAAAAATTTGTCATCCACAAATAGAAAATTAAGTCAAAACAGTGTGATAAAACTTTGCAGTAAAAAAAAAAAAAAAAAAATTACATGTCCTTTTTTAATCTTACCACTAACCTTAAGTCCTGGTAGTAATACATAAAAAAAATATTTTTTTTTAAATCCCAACACACATGCAACCGTAACTAATTTCCCAGAGATTAAGGAAATGGCCAAGATTTAAAAAAAAAAAAAAAATGGATACATGTTCTTCAATAAATTATCTGGTCGAGAAATAGTCATCAATTTTTGTTTAATTTATGTGCTGAACTTATCTCCAATTCTAGATTCTAAAATGACTCTTTTTATTTATTTTATTATTTTTCCCCCCTAAGATTTTCAGGCTGTTTACATGGAATCACTATTAAAAGTCCTAAAACAGTTGAATTTCTTTCCTGTTCTTTGTCTTTGTCTCCTTTGCAATGGAAGTTACATGTTGGTTGGTTGTTTTTGTTTTACGGCATATCAACCCTTTTCAGGTTATTTAATGCCGAATCCAGTGATTTTGAAGAAAAAATTTAATATATATTTGTTTTTGTTTGGGGGGGGGGGGGTTAGTCGGTTTCTATTTAACTCATAGTTGGGACCCTAACAGGTACTACCAATCTGGGTCAGAGCGGACCTGGGAGCCAAGGCAATTAAAAGGTGGCTCCACACTCCCCAAAGCCCGCAAGCTGGGGCCTGACCATCGGATATAGTTTAAGGTCATATCCAGGACCTGACAACATGTTGAGTTTACAGGTTAAAACGTGTGTAAACGTGTACATATGTCACATTGTCAACTATAAAATAGCAAAATTGACAGAAATTTCAAAAAAAAGACATCACTTTTTTTTTTTTTTTTTACATTCTTTTCCTCCTTCACACTATGGGTTCCCTGCCTGCCTACTACCACCCTTTTTTTTTTTTTTTTTTTTTTTTTTTTGCTTAACACACACCTCCAAACACCCAAGCAATGCCGGGCACCCAGGCCAGTAGCAAATGGATGTTTCTCCCATTATTCATATTTAACACTCGATCATCCGTCGATATTGAATGTACACACAAAATGATGATGTCACAGATTTTATGGTGAAAAATGAAGTTCCCTACCGGTATTTTATTAGCAAGCACTTTAACTATTACTGTACCTTTTCACCATATACTAGTCTACCCAAAATAAAAATGGGATTCTAATTTTTTTTTTTTTTTTTCAATTTAACAGATTAAAGTATATATTGAAAAAAAAAAAAGAAACCATTGAATTTATTTCCTTTTTTATAAATTTTTTTGTTCAGATTTGATAAAGTGAAATGGGGTTGGAAGCACTTGGAAAATAAAAAACATTTTCCCTCAAATTTTGTGAAAATGCATTGTGATTAAATACCAAAAATTTTTTTGAAAGTCTGACCTTTTTTGTTTGCTAGATTTATTAAACACATGTATATCTGCACATTAAAAATGGCCACTACGTGGTAACCTTGTTTTAAGGTGTTGATAATGTAAACATGATTTTAATTTCGTATTTTCATTATTTATTTCATAATTTTTGAATGGTACGGAAGTTATGATGACAATATTAACTTATTAAAACTACATTATGTTACATGTAGGGGAAGTTAGTTTTGTGGTGTGCTTTAAAGGTACCTAGAGACCAAGTTTCAATTCTTGATCAAGACATACTAAAGACTCAAAAGAATTGTACTTGATACCCTTTTGTTAACCACACAACACTATAAAGCAAAGTATCAATAACAAATGGATTTTTTCTGAGAAAGGTGTAGTAACTAATGAAAAGGGAGCTTTCAGGTTTTCTCTTACTATGGTTGACCACATTACAAAACAAAGTTATTTGTTTAATGCACACTCTGATAATTTTTTTTTAATATTTTTGTAAGAGACTTAAAAGAAATTGTTTTTGTTTGTCAGCTATTTGTTTCTCTTATGACAATTCCATTTTATCATGTTTTAACAATTTCATGTCCAAATAGCGTTTCTGCTCTGTAAGTTGACACAATCATTATCAGACTCTGCTTTTTAAATAGGAGGATCTCCTAAAATACAAATCAGAACAAAAAAGGCACCACTGCCTAACAGACTTCAGGAGGGTTTTTTTTTTTTTTTTTTCATAATATAGCAAAAATATAATTTAAAACAAAATTTTAATGGTCAATATCTATTGTGCTTTATGTACATAAAAAAAAATATTACATCAAGAGTTGGTAAAAAAGTTTTTTTTCCAGATATTCAAATTAATTATACACATTCCAGTTCGCTGAGTGAACGAGCTATTCTTGCAGCTCAATACAAAGACATCCATGAATTTAACACTATTATTCAATGTAAAATTCCAAGTGAATTATGTTGTGAAATATAAACCAATCCAAGCTTTGCAATGGCACATGGCTTGCAGTAAAAAAAAAAAAAAAAATTAACAAACAATATCATAGAAACAACAATCTTAACAGGACTTTTCACAGGTGAATATATCTTCATTCCACGCATTCCTATGATTGCACTGGATATACCATTACACTTTAGGAAATTGCACTTTCCAATTTTATTGTCGTTTGCAATCACCAACAAAGATCAGGGAACAATCTTTACAATTGTGTGGTGTACAGCTACACACTGACTGTTTTTTCACATGAGCAATTTATGTTGCATGTTCAAGAGTCAGCAAACCAGAAAATCTCTATATCAAGAAAATGGAACAACAAAAACTGTGTACCCATACGAAATAGGAAATTAAACCTATAAGAAACATGTTTTTTTTTTCTCATTTTGGAACTTTTTCCATTGCGCCAATTTGGGCCACAGCAATGCGTGGGGAGGATACAGCTAGTGTGTATATATATATATATATATATATATATATATATATATATATATATATAAAATTTAGTACTTAAAACTATAACTTTATATGTTTTTTGTTTACACAGAATAATACATTTTCACTCATATAAAAAAAAAATGAATTTCATAATCATTAATTAATAAATGCTGAAAATTTCATTAAATTTGAATTTTTAATCGAAAGGAGTGGTGAAATTCTTTTTTTTTTTTTTACATTTTGGGGATCAGCCATTCATTTTGCACGTAACTAAGATTTTTTTCTCTCTCATTTTCTATTTTAGATATCGTTGCATAGCACCTTACCCACCTCAAGGAGAAATGGAATTGGAACTAAAAACTGGAGACATCGTTCTTGTTTACAAAAAATGGGAAGATGGCTGGTTTAAAGGAGCGCTTCAACGAACTGGGAAGAATGGACTTTTTCCTGGTAGTTTTGTCACCAAATGTGATTAACTGTGACTTTCACTAGAAGAAAAGGGGGGTCAATCTGGAGTTATCCGGCACACTTCAAGGTATATAGCTTCGTCTTGGTGTGCATCGTATCAACATTACGAATACACTGTGATAAATCTATACAAAAAGATTAAAAAAAAAAAAGTTTACATCAATTTATGATGGAGTGTTTCTCTAATGACTCCTGTTTATCAAAGTCTTTGTATGACGTCCATTTTAAAGAAATACATGCACACACACAAATTCAGGATCTGTTCAGCATACAGCCAAATTATATTTTGGCCAGTATATGGCTAAATTGGCAATTTGTCTAACAAAGAGTGGTCACTTCATAGAAGGCTCAAACATGGATGTTTTTTTCTTTTTGTTCTTATCTAGAATTCCCTCTATATTAAAAAAATAAGAATAAAGAAAAATCTAGATGATGTACATATATGATGAAAGGGAAATATATTCCAAAAATCATGTAAATTGATCAAGTAGTTATATTTTTAAATTAGAAAATCAAATTTTATACGTGTTGGAAGAGTGATTGTTTTGGCCGCCATTTTGAAAAACAAAACAAAATAAGCAAGGGAGATAATTTAATAATTAAAACTTGCAAGATTTATATTTTAATGCCTACAAATTCCCATTAATCACTGACAAATGATTTTCTCCATAAAAATAAAACTACTTGATCAATTTACATGACATTTAGAATATTATATTTTAGTTTCATCATGAATACATCCATCATACAGATTTTACTTTTATTTTTTAATATAGGAGGGATTCTGAACAAGAACCTTTTTTTTTTTTTTTTTTTTTTTTTTATAAATCGCTATCGAGTCTTGCAAGTGAGTTACACAGTAATCCATGAAGAGCATGATCTGCTTCGAGGGGTCGCTAGTTTACTTGCAGAGCTTGCCACACAAACAGCACAAGAACAGAAAATACCTATTCCAATTGGCCAATTTCTGAATGCATACTTGACCACACAGGTTTTGCAAGTGTAAGAATCTCTGACATTAAACTACATTCTTCTAGCACTACATCTCAATTCAGCAAAGGCACTTTGTCTCGTCTCAAAATCCACAACATACTTTAAACACATATGATGGTTGTCTAATGACTGGATGAACATGATTATCGCTGACAGAATGATCTTTAAATAAATTTATTTCCACAAACACAAGGTCAAGTTAACAGGAGACAAAGTGTTATCAAGCTTGTGCAAGGGTTTTAAGTCGAGGGCAGCTTCAGTACTCCTATTCCTAACACCATAATGACTCTCACTAGCTAGAAGTTCAGACACAAATAGAGTGCAAGACATCTGACTCAGCAGAGCGGCATGTTTTATATACGAGTTGGTCTTCTCTTACATATATACATGAATAAGAGAGATAATACGCAGAGACTAGTAGTGTAGTCAGGGGAGATAATCATTGTCTCCTCTAATTGGTCCAAATTTATGAGAAATAAACGTAGAAATTAATTTAATAAATACACATGCATACCTCTTGTTGAGTCATGTCATTGCAAAATAAAATCAGAAATGTAAAGAATAAGCCAATGAAAATTTTTCTTTAAATAGTCTGCAATCCATGGAAATATTGTTCTGACTGTATATTTTTTAAGCTTTTATAAGCATAAGTGGCAGATGTAATTTTTCTATATTGAGTGAAGAACAGTAAATTTGAAGGCAAGAAGAAAAACACAATATCTATATATATATATATATATTGAAAAAGAAAACAGATAAAACAAAAAGGGTTCTTATTTAGAATTCTACTTAATTAAAAAAATAAAGTACAAATTTTTTATCATGTATGTACTCATCACAGAAAAATGTTATGTTCCAAGAGTCACATAAATTGATGAAATAGATTTTTGTTTTTGTTTTTTTTTTTTTTAAGAAAATTAAATTTTATTATAAAGCAAGATGCTATTTTTGATCCACTATATTTTATAAATAAAGGAGAGGAAACTCAATTCAAACTCTTGAGATCAAAGTCAGCTTTGTAATGGATAAAATTTACTATTAATATTGCTAAAAATCGAAAATTTTGATTTTCTTCGTAAAAAAAAAAAACAAACTATTGATCCATTTTCATGATTTTTGAAATATGATATCTTCATTCTTTGATGAGTACGTGCATCATAAAGATTTGTCTGTACTATTTTTTAATTAAATTAAATTCTAAGTAGGAACCAAAAAAATTAATTATAAAAAAAAATTGTAGGGAGGGGAATCTAATTTTTTTTTTCTTCATTTTTCTCCCAACCTTCATTTTCTAAATATTTTTCATTTCTTTTCACTTTTTTTTTTTTTTTTTAATTTTTAAAAACAATTTTTAGTTGTGATTTTAAAATCGATATCATCTTGTAAAATAGCTAATTTTAATTTTTTTTTGTATGTATGTATGTGTATATATATATATATATATATATATATATATATATATATATATATATATGCATATCACCTGGCCTCCACTTACACCACCGACACTGTTTATCCCGAAGAAAAAAATTTTTTTTATATGGATTGTATTATATGGATTTATATTATTGCATGATCTTACAATCTATATAAGATTTTGTTTGTTTTAAAGTCTGTTCTCATTTTACAAACACAAGAATATGCATACATTCTAAGTTTTAAACTTTTTTTTTTACATAATAATTTTATATATACATATATATATATATATATATATATGACTTTTTTTTTTTTAGAAGCCTTATGATTTTGATAGTTTATTTTTTCTGAAGGTTTATTTTATTTTCGTTTCAAAATGGAAGTTTATTCCAAAGAAAGTATGGCATTTGTTCAGAATAGGATCCTTGGAAAAGTAAAAAAGTTAAGGACATTATTAGCCTGTAATAATTTCCATTCTATGAGAAAACTGCAAATTTAAAATTTATAAAAAATGCTAAAAATAGATATTTTAAATTAATTTGAGGTTGCTATTTTTCAAAGGTAGGGTAACCAGTGAAATATAACGAGGTTAATACAAGAGTTCGCAATGCAAAAGTAGAGCAAGTTACATTTTCAATTTGTCTTTACATAAGTAGTAATTTGTTTCTACACAGTCATGAGCATGTTTCGGTTTTCTAGTATTTAGTAACTAGAGACCTCTTCAGGCAGCAACACTTTAAGAATTCGGCTTTTGAATATAAGTGTTGTTGCCTGAAGAGGTCTCTAGTTACGAGATACTAGAAGACTGAAACATGCTCATGACTGTGTAGCAACAAATTACTGCTTATGTAAAGACAAATTGAAAATATATTTTAAATTATGATTTTTATTTATTTTTTTTATACTAATGATTCACAACTCAAGGATAAGAATCGCTGAGATTTTCAGTTGAATGATAAGAACAGTGCTATGAAAGGATTGAGAACCATGATTAATCCACTAGATGATTCAACAGATATTTTTTTACATTGGACTTTAAAATGATTATTGTCTCTAGGGAAACATTCCTGTGGTAACGTGTTCCACAGGTGGGAAGTTCTCGGAATGAAATTCTGTTCATAAAAGTTGTATTTGATTTTAGGTACACAGAGGAAGAAAGTTGAGTTCTTTGAAGTGTTGGTAGCATAATGAGTTAAAAAAAAGAACCAGATAGAAGTATGAGCATAAGGGACAAAATCAATATTGAATCTAAAATTGTCATCTAATTCTATTGTTCTTTAGAATTGTCTGATCTGTTCCCTGCTTCCTTTGTTCCAGCTCGTTTGACTCATTGGTCTAGTGGTCTCCATCAATTTGCTGTTTTTATATCTTCTTGTAATACAGTTTTCTATTCCAGTAACTTTTTTTTCCCTATGGTAATGTCTTTCACAGATGAGACGTTTTGTGAAAGAAATTCTGTCTATAGAAATTCTATTTGATTTTAGGTACACAAAAGTTCAGTGTTTGTAAATTAACTATCAAATGTGTATTTAAAAAAAAAATTTTTTTAATACTAATAGTTCACCAAGGCCAAAAGCCACTTGAGTATAATTTCTTTTCAATTGGATGTTGGAACAGAACTATGATTAATTTACGGCAAAACTGAACAGATATTTGTTGACATTAGACTTGAAAATGACCATGTTGTATTCTTCAGCGAAATATTCTCATAGGAATATGTTCCACGAGTTGAAAAAAAATTCTCTTCGTGTTGGGGTGGGGCAGGTAGGCTTGAATCTTTTACAAGCACCTACCATAGAAATACTGATAGTATTTTGGGGATTTTATTTATTTGTTTGTATTTTTTTAATTTTTTTTTAATTTGTGAACTATGATAAGAAGTCTGAAATCTCAGCATTATGTAAATTGATGGAGAAAGTACTGTGGAATTTCTACATGCCTAACTAATACATTAAGCATTCTCTTAGCCTACTACTTCAGGTATGTAAATTTTACTTCATACGGTTTTCACCATAGTTGTATGTTTTCAGTTGATTTTAAATAATCTGGGATCCAACCTCTTTAGAATTATTTGAAGACTCTGTAGAACTCTGTTGCAGCAGCAGTAGCAGAACAATTTCCATAAATACTTAATTCTGATTGGTTAATTTTTATGTACGCAATTTTTATTGGTTACTGAAATCAAACTTTCAACCAATTATAAAGTTAAATACCGGCTTTGTACTGGCTATTTGAACAACAACCTAAAAGATTAAATAGGACGAGTAGTGGTTTTAGGTTCAGGAATGTTATTAATGCTTATCTATTACATATAAAATATGTCGGTTCAAAATAAAATAACTGGAAAACTTATCTGTAAAAAATATGTATACAAAGCAATTTACTTAAAATATGAATATACTAAAAATCATGGAAAATTATAGAGTAGAATTTTAAAAATAATTAAAATTTATTTTTTTAAATTTTTTTTTCATATTTTCGATCTAACATATTTAGAGTGATGTCATTTTAAGCTATTTTGCATCTTTTTTTTTTATTTACAAGTTACATAAAAGGGGAGACAAATCTGCTCTTTTATATCTCTTGTAGAAAAAAAGGTTTATTGACGGTTTTCAATAAATACTAACAATTAATGATGAACATTCTTAACTTCCTACTTTACTATGGATCATGCAAATATGTAAAATATTGTTTTTTTTTTGGGGGGGGGTGTTTCACTATTTGATCAATGAAACTAAAAAAAAGAAACAACTGGAGTCCATAAAACTGTAGCTTATTAAATTCTTTATCATTTTTCTATGTGTTAATTCTTTGTGTATGTCTTTTGTTTGTGATCAGAGACCGTTTTTAAAAAAGCGCCACTCTCTGTCATGCGAGAACAAAGAAAAAAAAAAAATGGATGCAAAAAAAAAAATTAAAGAATCAAAAAAGACTTCTCATTTATGTAACGGCATTGAATAAAACGTGATAAAAAAAAAAAAGTTTTATTCCCGTTCTCTTGTTAAGCGTTCTGATTTTTTTTACAAAAAATTTTGAATAAAACTTGACATTTTTTTTTTTTTTTACATATATATTCCATATCTGTCACACTTGGAAACAGTCAAACTGCAAACAGAAATTGAACACTATAAATATTTTCCATTTTGCAGACATCATTGTTTTTTCTTTACTGCTAAATATTTGACTTGCATCTTCTAGCTTTGCTTCATGTTGCATTTTATTTTTAAAACTCCAATGGGATCATGTTTAAACTCTCTTTCTACTGTTGAACAATGAAGACTATCACTGATGTGTATGCAGTGTGATGACATATGGCCAGTGAAGATTGACTGTGCTGGACGGAAAGAAATTATGTGAGAATAACATGATGGATACATGTGAGTCTTCAGGAAAGGCTTTGTATTGTAGAACAGGATACTTTGTTGGTTTAGTCACATTGAAAGAATGGATGAGCATTTTTGTCTTAGATGTAGAACAGTTGAGATAGCAAGATTAGTTGATGAAGGGAAAGTCAAGGAAAATATGTAAAGTGTTAAAGATGGATTTGCAAGAAAGAGAGATAAATAGACCTGGTCAGAGGTAGGTTGGTTTGGAAGTCAATTTCTAAAAGCTGTCCAATACGCCATCATGTAAAATTAAATATTCAACTGATGGTGATGATTAAATTAAAATCAAATTTATTTTGCAAAAAATACGAAAGTGCAACAAGACCTGTAAATGTAAAGAGACAAGTAGAAGATAGTTGCATCCATGTATAGTTCGAATGTTTGTCTAAGGCCACTTTAAACCTAAATATGGTAGTCATCGTAACACCCTTGTCTGACAGGTTGCTTCAGGGAGCTGAAATAAGGACAGATAATTCTGGCTTTCTTCTATTCTGCATAGTTTGAATGTTTGTCCAAGGCCGCTTCAAACCTGGATATGGTATTCACTGTCAGGACCTCCTCTGCTAGTCCATTCCATGAAGCAAAAACAAGGACAGATAACTCTGGCTTTTCTTCTGAGACAAAAATGATTGTGGTGCATCTTTGCAGATGCTGGCAGAGACTGCAACTTCGTACTGGGGTGAAAAACTTCATGAAAGGTAAATTTACAAGTACTTTAATGGAATGTACTCTAATCAACTCCTAGCACTTGTCTCCCCTCAGCATACATAGTTTTGACTAACCCAACAAGCAGCAAAATCCTATCTCCAGGTTTCCAGATGCCGCAAAGCTCTAATAGTTTATTTCCTTGGATTGCTAGGCTTTGGAATTCTCTCCCTGTTTCCTGCTTCTCTGATTACTAATCTGCAAAAGTTTAAATGTAACACAGGCAGCTCACTGCTCAACTCTCCACATAGTCCTCTGTAAATATGATCCAAAGTAATAGTTTATGTTCAAGTGGCAATACGCTTTGCGGTGAAAAGTTAAAAAAAAACAAAAAAAAAAATTGATGACCTATTGATACAATAATCAAGTCTCCTTGTATTCTCTGCTGCTCAAGTGAAAGATTTAGACTTTGAAGTCACTCTTTGTAAGTAAGCGTGGAGTCTCGCTATCAATTTAGTTACCAACCTAGGTGTACCATATCTTTTTGTAGATAATTATTTTTGCTTGGATGGCATACTTAAGAATGAACTACACCAAAGTTATTTATATAGAGGATGGGAAGTATCTGCTGTTAAGTGGAGAACCTACCTGGCTTTGTCTGCTATATTTATACAATGGTGCATTGGTTTGGAGGAGTTTTACCAAGATTTTTGGCATTAGTAAGAATGTTGAGTGGTTGAGGTGAAAACTGATGGTTAATAGGGCTTCTTTCTTAGAACTGCATACCTGTGGAACTCTCTTCTGTTTGCCTGCTTAACAGCTGATTACAATATGGCCATCTTCAAGTCCAACAGGCAGATATAAACTTATGAAAACATTGTCTAGAAGCTGTCTTTAAGCAAATTCACCCTATATTAAAAAAAAAAGAAAGAAAGAAAATGGTGTAATCAAAAATTCACATAAAAATAAAACTATCTGATCAATTTAAGCGATTAATGAGAATTCATATTCAACATAAATCTCACAAATTTGAATTATCTCCTTTGTTCACAAGATGGTGTCATGAAACAGTCTTTAGAGCCATAAAATTTGATTTTTCTTATCTAAACATATAACTACTTGATAAATTTACATGATTTTTTGGAATACAATATTTTCTTTCTGTCATGGGTACATACATTATATAGATTTTTCTAAATTTGTCTTTCTTTTTTTTTTTTTATATATATAGACATAATTCTGGACAAACGCCAAAAGACAAAATATATCTTTTCAAACTGACTTGATCTCAAAAAAACTTCTTTTTTTTTTTTTTCTTTTATATACAAAATAATCAACTTGTATTTACTTATTGAAATTATACTTATATTTTAATAAGTTGATAAAATTAATTTAATCAAAGCATGGATGTCTATTTTGACACAAATCAATTCAAAAAATTTCTCAGAATAACAACTAAACCTCATTCTCTCAACAATGTTTCACTTCAACTTGTGCAGCTGCTGTTGTGCATAGACAAACATTTTGATGCTTCAATCACCGCAAGTCAGATAAAAAGACAAAGCATTAAGAAGCCACTGTAAGCGTATAATTGAAGCCTCCGTTTCATCTTGAGAAACAATGGACACTCCCTATAAGGGTAGCTGCACATGTGGGACAACAGTCATGGAGACCAGTGTCCAAGGGTGGCGTAATGTGCATGTTGTAGAAAGTCACTCAAACTCAAAACCCAACTGAAAGGAAACAAAAGGGTGACATATGCAAATTAAGACAGGGTTCAATTTGAGTCAAATATAAAAAGCTGGTATTTCTTTCATTGGAGAACATTCTTTTTTTTATGTCTGCAAACGACCGGTGAGCGCTAGGTAGCATATTTAGATAATACTTAGTGCAGAAACAATTTGAAGTGCCATTTTGACCATTGTTGTGATCGATTTGTGGCACGATGCACTGTCTTATCTTTTTTTGCACTAACATTTAATGGTATTCAGCAGTTGGAGAGCAAACTTTAATTTCAACACTTCAAGCTATTCCAACCATTATCATGGTGAAGATATGACTTAGCAGCAACATGGTGAAGCCATTTACCGGCTAGAGAGACATTGTAGCATGGATGAAGTGCTGTCAGCAACTGAAGCATCTTTTGATGCCAAAGAAAAACCCGTCTATAAAAAAAAAAGGACATTAAAGAAGTGTTATTATTGGTGTATAACTCTAGAAGGAGACTATACTGATAACTAATGTTGAATTTTGATTAGGATTTATTGAATGGTGTGTTAGGTCTCACCAATAGATTGACTTTAAGGCAATATTCAGAATTGTAATTTTGCTAGTAAATTTAACATTTAAAATTATGGCCAAAATTAATTTTTACAATACGCACACGCCACTTTTCGCCGCTTGTTTCCATGAACGTGTCGCGTGTAATAGTGAGGCAAGGACTGGGCGATCCCCAACCACACCTCTTTTGAATCAGCACTGCTTGGGCCCAGGGGCAAGGAGAGGCCCCAGACTGATTGGAAACAATGCCGAGATGAGCAAAGAACAGCTTGCATTTTGAGATTCCCTTCCTGCTCTCTGTTTCTTTGACTATACCAACATGCGAAAATTTAAATGTAATGTGAACAAACATCTTGCTGTCCAATTCCCATGTCCTTTATAAATCTTCCAGTATCTCTTTAGTATAGTACCACCAAATAAATTTATCAACCAGATTAAAAATCAATACGAAAAAATATAACGGTTCAGAGCCAACCAAAATACAGACTTATATTTTAGTCATTTATTTATTTTTTTTTAATAAACATTTATTTATTGAAATTCTAATTTTCAATTGATATAAGTCTTCATTAAGAAAATACAAGCAATTTTTTTTTTGGTCTCTTTTCACACGACGTGTCAATTAGCCGTAGTCATGTCTTTATCGAATAAGTATATACATTCGATTCCAGTGGTTTCTTGCTCTTCTTTTTCTCTCATTTTTAAAAATTTTCTAATCGTTTTGTTTTTATAGGGATGGGTTATCCTACCGGATGACAGGCATTCACCCACTATTTCAGTCACTCCAACCAAGAGATCTTTTTAAAATTCTAACCATTCCTTTGAGTGCAATTGTTGATATTTCCCTTACACATATTCGACAGTTTTTAAAATTCTTGTTCATAAGTCCAGTTGCTCCTATGGTTACTGGAATGATAGCGATCTTAAAATTCCAGTTTCTTTTCATATCGTTTACAACTGAATGTCAGATGGCTCACATTCTCTATTTGTGTGTGGCAGAACCTGCACTTGTTATGACTGAGGCCACTCATCTTCTTAAAAGCATTGGTCATCAATCCTTGATCTTGCACAGCCATTATCATTCTATCCTGATCATAATGGAGCTATTCTCTTTTCAACCAGTCTATAGAGCCTTCTTTATCTATATATTCTGGTGATAGTTCACCCAGGAAATACTTGGCACGCTGTTCGTTGGCCAATTCTTCCAGTTTTTTATAGTTGAATATCTTCATGCACTTTTTTTTTTTATTCTTCTGGATTATTTCTCTGCAGGTTTGTTTTCTGTTTCTATGTCATTTGTAAGACAGTTTTGTCCCAAATGTTTGTCCAGTTTTGTGATGAAGGTAATTTTACTGGCCTTTGTTTCTTTGTGTTTATATACCATCTTAAGGTTTGAATTCATTGTTGGTGGTCAACAGATATTGAACTTGTGCTCAGAATAGTGGCTTGGTGCTGGTGGTTAATCTCTGAAATACCTATACCACTTGCTTCTCTGAGCAAATACAGTCTTGTTAGACACTTACTCTGTTATGTACATGTGAGTTATGAATGAAAGTAGTTCCGTTGTTTGACTGCATTCGAAATTTGAAAAGTATAGTGGTTTAGAGTGCATTTTTTTTATAGCGCATTTTTTTTTTTTAAAGCATATTAAAATATTTAAGCATATTTAGATAAATGTTTTATTAAAAAATAAAATGCATTTTGATTGGTCTCTGAATAGTTAAATATTTTAAATTTCAAATGCAGTCAAACAGCGAAAATACTTTTATTCATAATCACAAATAAGTAATCTCTACATTCTCCAAATTGAGATTAACTTGCATAAAAAGAGATCACAGAATATTTCCAATTTTAAATATCTTAGAGATGTCATAGTTGAAGGCTGTGATTTGCAGGATAAAAGAACCATGGATGGCTTTTAATTTGATGGTGATGTTATGACAGAAGCCACATGAAAAAGCAAGATCAGAGGACTCTTGCATACTCTGTGTATCCGATCTGTTCTTCTATATGCATCCAAGACATGGACTACAGATTCCAATTTTGTGAAACAAACTGACGGATCGATTGCAAGAATAAATGCAACAATGAAAGAGTTTTGGCTTTATTTATGTGGTGGGAATTGTCCAAAATAGAAGATTAAATTAGTTCTCTATTATTTAATTGGAATTCATTATTGAGATGAGTATTATTTATTAATTTTATTTATTGCAGACTATCATCCTCATCTTTATTTTCTCCTCTCTCTTACACCATTCATGTTGAGATTCTTTGTTAACATATGTTCGACCACTGAAGTTAGGTAATCATTAAAAGAGATAGTAGTGAAAAGACGATTCCAATACCCCCCCCCCCGATTCCGATATGATTACAGATTCCATTCTAATTTCAGATTCCAATTCTTTTTAAATCTCTGAATATATATATATATGTATATATATATATATATAATATATATATATATATTTAAAAGAATTTTCTGAATATGAGAGATGATAACATTATTTCCACAGTCAAGCAACACTGCAGCTCACAAAAACCATGAAAGCTAATAAACTGGAAGTCCAGGGCTCAAGTTTCGCCCTCATCAATTGAACATATCCACACTTGGGATTCAAAACGAGGTGAGTACCCTGCCACACATAAGAAAGTCCATTAAATAACACAGAAAATGCAATAAAAAAAAAAAATGCAAACCGCAGCAAAATCCGACTATTGAATGAACCTACTTTGTCACGTCTCTATTATTTAATTGGAATTTATCATTGAGATGAGTATTATTTATTTATTTATTTTATTGCAGGCTATTATCCTCATCTTTTCTTAGATGTTGTTTCATGACGCTTCGGCCAACTATTCCTCTGGCCTTTATCAGGTGGTAACCGTGATGGGATAAGAACTCCAAATCTCCTAACTGCATCCTTAGCAATTACTGCCTTCCATAGTTGTTGTTACCCCACCACGTTTTTGGCTAGGTAAGTCTCTGGCCGGCTTTGGGTAGGATTGAAACCACTATCTTCAGACAGTTCTCACCTGAAACCGTAGAGATTCAACGTTTCTATCCACTGCACCACGGGCCCCGAAGGGTGATCAAGGTTGGATTTTTTGGTCTTATAAATCCATGTTAAATTAATAAATTGGTTCTGTTTTGAAATTTTTTTTAGATGAGGATTGATAACTTGGATTATTCAGACTTGTATGTTATTCTCAACATGTTTTAGCCAATATAACCTTCAACTTTCTTAAGGTATTTTTTCAAACTCAACAATCTGTACAGAATTTCAAATGGAGCTTGTAGCAGCAGGAGCAGGGCTTAAGATTTTGAATATATTTATTTTATAACAGTATTGCTGATTGGTTGTAGCAGCCAACTTCATTTCTGGATTGCCCAAACAGACGCCCTCTCTCTGGCAAGCAGAACATGTGAAGAAGTGTACAAAGGTTAATGAGACTCTTGTCATTCCTATTCTACAAATCCTTTATTTAATACATCCGACAAGCTTGTTCCTGTTCCATTAGCCATGACTATATAGCAGTTATAAATAATTCTTAATTTTATTCTTAACATCGTCTGCACTTAGGATTGAATCTTCGATTTCCAAAAGACTTACTTAAAACTAATTTTATGTAACATCACAACACTAGTCCTTGCGGATATATTCCTGAGTACTTAAGATCCTTCTAGACTGTGGAAATTTTTATTTTTGTCCCAATCCAGAATATAATTCCCACTTTCTGAGAATAGCACAATTCTTCTCAACAGGGAAGCCATAGAAGAGGTTGATCACTTCAAGTACTTGGGCTTAATTTTCGTTGTCACAGGATGAGGAGTACGATGGCATTGATGTTCAAATCAACAACACCCGGCATGCTTCTAGTCACCTACAACCCTGTCTGTGGTCTCTACTAGTGTTGGGATAATTAATTAGAATTGAGAATTGAAAAAATCTGAACTTTTGTGGGTATTGGTATCTGAATCCGAAAAATTTGTATCTATTTTTTTAATGCTACAATGATTTTTTATTTTATTTGTTTGTTTTTGTTTCAAATTTAATTTTTCATGGCTCGTATTAATGATTAAATACTCTTTATTGATTTTTAAACTACTAGTAAAACCAAAATCTATAGGTCACCCTAACAAGTGTATTTTTACATTTGCGGAATATAGCTATGTGAGTTTTCGCCTACCTAAAAAGAAAAAACTATATATATTTAGAAATTTAAGAAGAATCGGAATCATGAATTCAAAGCAGAATCGGTAATTGTATCAGTCTCGGGTGAGAAAATATTGGAATCGTCCCATCACTAGTCCCTACCCAACATTACAATTGGCACCAAAATCCAGATTTATCAAGCACTGTTTCAGAAGATCCTTTTCTACAGCTGGTCGATGAAAGGTGCAAATTTTAAAATGCTAGAAGTGTTTCACCTATACCGTCTTTACTGAATTCTGCAGGTCTGCTGGCAACATTTTGCTTCCAATAAATACGCTAATCAGGGCGTGATGCAGGAATTGGAATCATCCAATCTCTGGCTCAACTATGCTGCACGCCGCAACTTGAGAGTTCATCCACAAAGCAATAGCTCCCAAACCACTCCAAGGTTGGCGAAGATGCTCAGGAGGACAGCTGAAGATGTGATTACACACCATCAAAGCCGATGTCAAACTTAGCTCTTATCTACAGACCTATGGTGTTCAATGCTGGTCCTAGGACTAGCTGCACATCATTACCTTGCCCACTGTGGACTGTCATGCATGATCTGCATTCATTCAAGGTGTTGTGTTCTATAGAAGGAGATGTCTCAACCCATCTTGAGTGGATGTTGCCTCAAGTTAAGTTATTCTAGAGTGCTTAATAACGACATTGGACAGTCGGAATGGATGATATAAAATTGTGTAAACAGCAATTGAAAAAGTCTAACCTTTTGTGAATGAAAAAAGCCTTAACTATGGAAAGGTTCTGTTTATATTTTTTAGCTAATTTTCACAATTTTTTTATTTTCTATTCATACATTCTAATTTACTTTTTAAATGAAGTCGTTATCATTGGCCAGTGATCACAAGTGAACAAGGAATGTTCATTGTAGTTGTAGATTGACTTTTTTTTTCTTTTTTTTTTTTTTCAAGTTAATGAGTTACCACTTATCAACGCTTAATTGCCATTTTAGGATAAAGCTTAATGAGTTGTCGAGTTGATGATAGACAACATCGTGAGAAAATTGGAAACAATGAAATGCGAAGGATTTGATTATTTAAAAGAACGGTGCGATAGAAATTTGTTAACATTGGACTTGAAAACTACCATGTTGTAGTCTGCTGGGAAGCAGCCATATGCTATTGTGTTTCACATACAGTCAGCTCTTGGAATCAAACTTTGTTCAATGCAAATTTATGTCTTAAGCACTCAAATGGAGAAAGGGAAATTCTTTACTGTGGTTGTAGCTAGATGAGTTTTGTTGCGATTAAAATTTTAGCTACCGTGAGAATAATGGTAAAGAAAGACTGGCAACGTGAAGAGAAGAAATCATGTTCTACTAGATTTCGAAGTCGGTTTTGTACTCTCTGTCAAAACAGAGCAATTGTTGTGAGTCAAAGGGAGCTAATTTGTTTTTCTGTCTTAGGCAGAGTTACCTTTTCTTTTTTTAACTTTGTTTTATGAGTTCTTGAATGGAGACATGAGAACGGGGCAAGACAGACACTGGCAGGCACCAACAAAATGATGATTTTGAATCTGAGTAAATGATGCTGGAGAAATATTACTCCTGTCTGTGATAATTGTGACACATAAACTCAAGTAATACCAAAGTGAGACTGATAGGTGTAATTTGTATCAACTTATGTGTGTGTCCTTGTAAATAAAATGTCTGCATCAAATCAACTGTATCTTCAGGTTAGGGTTAGGGTTATCTTCATTCCTTTGTAGTAGAAACAAATGGAACTTTTTTCTTTTAACGAATCAATGCCTCTCCCCTGTGCTATTTGGCCACATACTGACCAATCAGGGGTACGGCGCATTGATCCTTCCCATCCCCTAAGGAATTCGGCCAGCATCCGGTTTGTGGAATAAGAACTCGTCCTTACTGAGAGAGACACCAAACGGAACAGACCTCTTTTTTTCTTTTCTTCTCTCTCTCCACCTCGGTGATTTCTAACGGTATCAATGATTCCACTGGAATAACTACCGCGATAGTACCAGGTGGCTGGAGTCCAGCTTTTGACAAGGAACATACCACATTCTCCTTAATAAACCTTTGCTGTGTTACCTTTTATGAAGTTGTTGTGTTCATCATTTCAGAAGCTTGTATTGAATTATTTATTTTATTAGGTTGTCCCCTAAAAGCATTCTAAACCCTAAAATGGTGACCCCCCACATGATATACAAGCAAGTCTGAATGGCGAGCCTTTTTCTTCATTTTTCGTAAAACCCGACGCAGCATAGAAAAGCCAGCGACTCTCCCCACCCACCCAAAAAAACGTCATTTTACACTGACAAGCAAAAACAACCTTTAAATGTCGCTTATCACTTGAGAATTTTCTAGAACACTGTTCTAACTCTGGACATTCTTTTCACCGAAAAGAAAGACAAAACATTCTCGTCGAACAAGATAAACTAAAAAGCCGAAATATGGTCAAAGGCACGTGTCGCATAAAAAAGGCTGAAAACATGTTAACGGAAACGCATTTCTCACAGCTTTATGGAGAAAAATAAAACGTTCCAACCGGAACAAAAATGAAAAAAAAGTGGCTAAACATTTTTTTTTTGTTTTGACTAAGAAGGACGCAAGCACGTACACACATGCATGCACATACACTCTCAAGCAAGAGATAACCGATACATAAAAGAAAAAATATATATATATATAACATTTCTCTTCGTCTCTCAGCCAAAGAAAACGTAAGTATCCTTTTAAAAAGATTTAACTTCAGGCTTTACGTATATACACAAAAAATCTCTCTCTCTCTATCTCTCTCTCTCTCTCTCTCTATATATATATATATATATATATATATATATAGATATATATATATATATATACACTAAAAAAAAATCACACACACACATATATTAACTATTTTACCACTGACTTTTCCTTTCAAGAGTATATTTTTCTATTTTATTTTTTGTAGAATCTTTTTTTGCGTCTTTTAAGTGTTTGTTCTCCCCTTTTTTCCTCACATGGTCCTTCAACAATGTCCTATCTATATTTTGGATAGTTAATTTTTTCTTTTCAGTCTGTTTTGTCGCTTCCCCTATAAAAAAAAATGACTTTACCTGCCTTTGCAGGCGACATTTGAGTTTGGTTTGCTCAACTTGAATCCTATTTTTCAGCGAATAACGTCACAGAGCAACGACAACTCCACATACTCTTCAGTGCATTCTCTGCGTTGTTAACGCCAGTTGTAAAAGATTTAATAACTGACACCCCTCCGCATGCAACTTACGATAGTATTAAGCGGGAGGTTCTGCTCCGGACGTCTGTGTCGGCAGAAAAATGTTTCCTGACGTTAGTACACAACAAGCTTTTGGGGGACCATATGCCAACTGAGTTGCTCCACAGAATGAGGGAGCTGGCTGAAAACGTCCCCGCTGACAGTGCCTTTATAAAGCAGCTTTTCTTTTCGAGGCTGCCTCCACAAGTTAAGGCGATACTGGCACCCATGCTGAAGAAGCATCCCATTGATGAGATAGCGGCATTGGCAGATAAAGTGATAGACTTCACTAAGGGGCCTACTACCGCCCCCATGCCTCACCCACAGGCCGCAGCCTCTATATATTCTGCGACTACTATGCATGTAAGTCGAGACGCCACGTCTGTGGCTATTTTCGACGCTATCGAGCGCCTCACCAAAGAGGTTATGAAGCTTAATACGGGTAGGTCACATCTGCCCAGATGCCGCTACAAAAGCTGTTTGCCTTCTCCACACTACCATCGCCGTTAAAACACACCAGGACTGTTTTTATCATAGTCGCTATGGCGCTGAGGCGCGGAAATGCAAAAAACCCTGTTCGTACATAAACCAGGGAAACTAAAGTCTGGCTCTCCACAAGATATTTTCAACAACCGTGCCTATTTCATCACAGACTCCTTAACCCAAGCACGTTGCTTGGTTGATACCGGAGCAGCCTGCAGTATCTGGCCACTGAAACTTCTCACAGAGAAGCCTCCAGTGTCGTCCATCACACTGCAGGCGGTAAATCACTCCCCCATCCCCATGTACGGTCAAATTTCTTGTTCTCTGGACTTGGAATTACGGAGAGACTTTACGTGGGTCTTCACTATAGCAGATTTACCCTACCCCATACTAGGCGCAGACTTCCTGCACCACTTCAACCTGATAGTGGATATGTGCAGACGCTGGTTGATGAATGCAAATACAGAACTTTCTGTCTCTGGTGTGAAGACAAATACCTCCTCTATCAGCCCAGTATTCTTCATTGCCACTTCAGATAACCCATATCAGACCACCTTAGACTCCTACCCAGAGTTAACAAATTTTAATTTTGTGGTAAGCGAACCCACGCACACCACAAAACACCACATCGAGACCACAGGTGCTCCTGTTTTCTCACGCCCTTGCCGCCTCCCTGCTGATAAACTTAAGGCAGCAAAGGCAGAATTTAACCAAATGCTGCAGCTAGGAATAATACACTTCTCGTCCAGTCCATGGGCTTCCCCTTTGCATATGGCCCCGAAACGAGACGGAGATTGGCATCCAACTGGGGACTACCGACGACTCAATGCCATGACGGTACCTGATCGTTACCCAATCCCACATATACAAGATTTTGCTTCCTCTCTGCATGGTTGTAAGACCTTCTCCAAACTAGACCTAGTTAAGGCTTACCATCAAATTTCAGTGAATCCGGACGACATACACAAGACTGCGGTAATGACTCCATTTGGAGCGTTTGAATTCTTAACTATGCCCTTTGGTTTACGGAATGCGGCTAGCACATCTCAGCACTTCATAGATGAAGTAGTGCGTGACTTGGACTTCATCTATAACTATATAGACGACATTCTCGTGGCAAGTGCCTCACCTGAGGAACATGTCACTCACCTCCGCCTACTATTCGAACGGTTTCAGCGATACCAGTTTAGGATTAACCCTGGTAAATGTGTTTTCGGTGTATCGTCAGTAGTTTTCCTGGGCCACATTATCAGCCCAGACGGTATATCTCTGTTATCGGAAAAGGTGAATGCTCTACAAGACCCTCAATCACCCACTTCACTTCACCAACTAAGGCACTTCCTCAATTTGTTAAACTATTACAGATGCTTTATCCCACACTGCACAGGTTTCCTAGCTTCTCTTTCCAACCTGTTACGTAATAGGAAAAAGAAAAATGAGCAAATCTCACTTAATGAGATTCAGCTTAAAGCTTTTAATGAAGTGAAAACAAAACTGGCGACAACATCTCTACTTGCACATCCTGTACCCGGTGCCCAGTTTTCTCTGGTCGTTGATGCATCAGGCACAGCTGTAGGTGCAGTGTTGCAACAGCAGCACCATCAACAGTTACAACCTCTCGCATACTTTTCGTGACAACTGAAACCGGCAGAACAATGTTACAGCACATTTGGCCGTAAACTCCTGGAAATGTACCTCGCAGTGAAACATTTCCAACATTCACTCGAGGGCCGTCAATTTGTGATCTACACTGATCACCGTCCACTTACATATGCACTGCGTTCTAAGCTGGACAAATATTCTCCCCGCGAAACGCGCCACTTGGATTTTGTTTCGCAATTCACCAGCAATATCTGACATATCTCTCAGGTAAGCAGAATGCTGCAGCAGACGCTTTGTTCCGCCTTCCCATTAATTTTCTGTCCTCACCATCGGATATCGACTTGCAACAGATGGCCTTAGACCAGACAAGTCTGGACACGTTGGATCCGTAATCCCCTGAATTTGCAACTTGCAAAATTGCATACCTGCCCGTGCCTACCTCGGACACACAGATCATTTGTGACACTTCAACGGATTCACCTCGACCATTCGTTCCAATGACTCATTGTAGAGTTGTTTTTGACACCCTACACAATATGGCACACCCCGGATACAGAGCCACAGTGAAGCTGATTACAGCTAGATTTTTCTGGCCAAATATGAGGCGTGATATCACTGCCTGGACACGTTCCTGTGTATCCTGCCAAAAGTCAACGGTGCACAAGCATATTCATGCACCCCTTGCAACATTCACCACCCCAAACGCTCGGTTTAGCCATATGCACACTGACCTGGTTGGACCTTGGTCAGTCAGTCAGGGATTTACTTCTCCTGACCTGTATAGACCGTTTCACACGGTGGCCTAAAGCCATTCCCCTCACAGACATTTCGGCTGAGTCTGTAGCGCAAGCCTTTATATCAGGTTGGATATCGCGTTACGGAGTTCCCACCACCATCACCACTGATCGTGCCATACAGTTTGAATCCCACCTCTTCCAGGAACTCTCCAGGATTCTAGGGATCCAACGTACAAGGTATCACCCTGCTTCTAACGGGATGATTGAATGCTTCCATCGCCAATTGAAAGCAGCGTTACGTGCTTACTCTGACCAACAGTGATGGAGCGAATATGTACTGGTTGTCTTTCTTGGCTGTCGTGCTGCTATCAAAGAGGACCGGGGATACTCTTCAGCCGAACTTATATATGGAGTACCTCTATCATTGCCAAGCCAAATGTTGAGCCCGATAGAGTTAACAACAAAGGATTCAGCTCTGTATGTCAACAGACTACGAGCTTATTTTAGTAAGCTCCCACCGATGCACACTAGGGAACAGACCATTAGATCTTCGATCCTAAAGGACATTTCGTCTTGGACTCATGTTTTTCTTAGAAAGGACGCCGTGAAAGCCCTCCTAACTTCATCTTACACTGGCCCCTAGCAAGTGCTTTCACGTGCCGATAAACTTTTTACTTAAGATATCAGTGGTAAAAGAGAAACTGTTTCTATTGATAGAGTAAAAAAAGTCTTTCTTGACACAAAAACACAAGAGCCACACATTCCCCCTACTTTCACACAGCATCAAAACATGCATACACCTGAAGTTAATGCTCCAAATGAAGACAATCATGTCACCATTACACGTAGCGGTCGACTGGTACATTGGCCGAAGACACTGTGTAAAACTTTGTATTTCTGTTAAGAAAATATTTTTCCCTTGTTTTCCCTTCTTTCCAAAAAAAAAATTTTTTTAAAGTTGCAAATATTCCCCAACTTTTCACACAAAATAAGAACATTTTTTTTTCTTTCTCGTAAAAATAAATACAATAAAATGACATTTTTATTTTTCGCCATTTGTTATGCTACCTTTTTCTCTGTCGGCTTTCAGCCTAAGCAGGGGGTAATGTAGCAGAAACAAATGGAACTTTTTTCTTTTAACGAATCAATGCCTCTCCCCTGTGCTATTTGGCCACATACTGACCAATCAGGGGTACGGCGCATTGATCCTTCCCATCCCCTAAGGAATTCGGCCAGCATCCAGTTTGAGGAATAAGAACTCGTCCTTACTAAGAGAGACACCAAACAGAACAGACCTCCCTTTTCTTCTCTCTCTCCACCTCGGTGATTTCTAATGGTATCGACGATTCCACTGGAATAACTACCGCAATAGTACCAGGTGGCTGGAGTCCAGCTTTTGAGAAGGAACATACCACATTCTCCTCAATAAACCTTTTCTGTGTGACCTTTTATGAAGTTGTTGCGTTCGTCATTTCAGAAGCTTTTATTGAATTATTTATTTTATTAGGTTGTGCCCTAAAAGCATTCTAAACCCTAAACCTTTCACTACTTTCCACCATTAATGCACTGTACACATTTGTTTCCGGGCATGATCAAGGCAACAGTATTCCATCTGAGGACACAGGTATAAATGTTTGAATAAAACAAAATACTGTTAGAAACACACCCAATATATACTACCCTAACATATATTGGGTGGGTTTCTAACAGTATTTTGTATAATTTTATTTTTAAGGCATTATCAGAACTTTAAATATTTAGGGTATCAGCTTTCATCATCATTTTCGTGTTCGTACCGATCGCTCGACGGTATATGTTTTTTTAACCAATTAAACGTTTCAAAGTGAATAAAAATATTAAAACTTCCTCATATAGGTAGAAGAGTAACTTATCTTGACTTTGCTAACATTTGTTTGTTATGTATTTGAATTTTTTACCACTTTCTTGCATCTCTGTGGATTGTAAAACAAGCCTTCGTTTTTTATTACAGCAATATAATTTACTGTATTCGTATTTATTATGTAGTTTGGTGCTTCTACAGAATTGAGACATAATTTTGTAGTCAATATAAATGAAGTTTTCAGATAAAAAGCAATGGTTTTAACTGATTTTTTTGTCAATTCTAATAAATTACAATGGCAGCTTCCAAATTATGGAGTCGAAATTAACCGATTATTACTGAATTATTAAACGAAAGAAAACAACTTTAATAGTGTTAGCAGGTGAAAAATTGTGGCCATCCCTTTTGAACTCTCCTATGTTGTTTTCTTCAAATTCTATTTTTTTATTTTCTTTGATAAATAATTTTCTACCTTACCGATTTTTGTAATTTTTTAATATAATCATCTTAAAAATATGAGAAATACGTAAATACCATTGTTTTCATGCGAAATTCAGTATTACAATTTCCAAGATTTTGTTCCAATAGTGTAGAAACGCCAGTAGTTTAATTATATTGTAGTAAATAATGGGCAATCGACAATAACCCCACTATCAAACAATCACGAGGTTGTTTGCACAGCAACTGAGAAAGCTAACATGCTTGCCCGTCAATTTGCCTCAAACTCTACCTTGGACCCAGCAAATCATTCCCTCCCTGATTTTCCTTTGTGGACAGAAACCACGCTAGATGATCTGAAGATCATGCCTTCCCAAGTACATGATATCATAAAAAACATAGACACCACAAAAGCATGTAGACCTGACCTCATCTCGGCTGTGCTATTATAAAAATGCTCCGCTGAGGTCACTCTTGTTCTCTCTAAACTCTTTAACAAATGCCTTAACGAATCTTGCTTTCCTGGCTATTAGAAAACTGCTTCTGTGGTACCAGTTTACAAAAACTCTGGCGAACGAACTGACCCATTGAATTATCGCCCAATTAGCCTCCTTTTCGACAAAATATTTGAGTCCTTAATTAATCAGGCTCTAGTCCACCAACTTACAGGTGCTAAACTTCTGTCACACAACCAATATGGATTTAGGCAAGCCCGTTCTACTGCAGATATTCTAACTGCAATCTCTAAACGTTTATACCAAGCACTGGATAAGGGAGGGGAGCCCTAGATATATCTAAGGCTTTTGACAGAGTATGGCACGATGGCCTTCTGATGAAAATAAAATCCTATCATATTACTGGACGAATGCTTAGCATAATTAGATCCTTCTTAAATAAGAAAAGAATCCAGGTTGTCATCGATGGGCGTACGTCCAAAAAATTTGATATAAATACAGGTGTGCCTCAGGGATCGATCCTTGGACCTTTGTTATTTCTGATATTCATAAATGACTTATCTGATAAAATTATCTCTGAGATGGGTATATTTGCCGACGATGCCCCACTCTATAGCAGGCACGGGAGGAAAACTAATGAGCACATATCTAAGGTAATGGCCGAAACCCTAGAGGAAGACTTTCAGTCTGTAGTGGAATCGGGTCAAAAATGGATGGTAACGTTCAAAGCTGCCAAGACAAATCTTGTTTCCTTTAATAATTACATGAAACCTTACCAACCACCAATAGCTATGGCTAGAGATACTTTACCTGAGAGCATTTCGTTCAAGCTCCTTGGCTTAACGTTCACAGGAAACATGAGTTGGAATAGATACATTGAGATCATTGCTAAGGCTGCTGCAAAAAAGGTGGGCTCTCTTTATCGTGCTAGAAAGTTACTTATGCCTGAAAGTATCCTGTACTATAATGCATCCATTCGCCCACGTATGGAGTACTGCTGTCACATTTGGGCTAGTGCATCTGCTACTAGTCTCTCGCTCCTGGACAAGGTCCAAAAGAGAGTCGCTAACCTAATAGGTCCCGAACTGTCATCTAAACTTCAGCCCCTGTCCCACCGACGAAATGTTACATCCCTCTGCCTGTTTTATAAGTATTTTAATGGTGGATGCTCTGACGAACTACAAGCCTTGTACCTCCTCGACAAAAATACTCCCGACAAACCCAACAAGCAGCGAAGTCCCACCCCTACACAGTTGAGATCCCTAGATGTAACAAAGCCTTTTACTCTAATAGCTTCTTCCCCAGAACTGCAGGACTTTGGAATTCTCTTCCGGTTCCCTGCTTCCCCAACTGTACTGACATGCATAAGTGCAAGTGTAATGTGAACAAACATCTTGCTGCTAAACTCCCTACATAGTACCGCCCTGCAACTTAGGTCCCTGATAGTAGTCCTCTACATCAAAATGGCAACGTGCCTTGTTTGAGGTGAAAGTCAAAAGTGTGATAAAAAATAAATAATATATATATATATATATATATATGTATATATATATATATGTATATATATATATATATATATATATATATATATATTTGAACAAATGGACATTTTTTTCATTACATTAATTTTAGTTATTACATGTGAAAAATATATTTAAAAAATTTTAAGTAAACATTCATTTATTTTATTTTCCACCTATTTAAATTCATTATAATAAAAAAGGGTAAATTTTCAGATTAGGTCCACCTCCCCAATGTTTTTTTAAATGACGGCTTTTATAGGTTTTCGGCTATGCTGAAGGTTTGCAGAAATAAGTAGTTATCGAGATATAAAAAGTTGTATTATGCATCGTATTCTTTGGCGGCCATCTTTTTTACGTGCGTGCCATAAACAAATCTACTCATCTATGACTGACACCGCACGCTCGTAAAAAAGATGGCCGCCAAAGAATACAATGCATAATATAACTTTTTATATCTCGATAACTACTTATTACTGCAAAATTTCAGTGCGATTTCCGTATTCAGCATAGTCGAAAACCTAAAGAAGTCGTCATTTAAAAGAAAATTGTGGAGGTGGACCTAATCTAAAAAATATTTTACTCTCCGTACAAATTACTTTTACAAATTGAGGTCCTTAGATTAAATAACACCGTTTGTTTTCAACGAATTTCAACACCGGAATGAGTAAATATGCAAACTCGCCCTGTCAATCCAATTATTATTGCTGCAAATCTTCACTAAGATATTATAGTGAAAATAAGATTTTATAATGTTCTAGCTTTACTTATTTGTATATATTTTAGTTTGACAGAAACATGGGATTCTAAAAAAAAAAAAAAATGAGCAGTACTATGGACATCGTGAAATATTTAGTTAAGACGGCAACCACATTGCCCTTTCTCTGCATGTGGAGTCTAGAGAGATCATGATGACTCTGACGCAACGGAAAAGTTGGTCGTGGTTTCACACGCACCTTTTCGTAAATGTAGCCGTAGATGCGTACTTCATAAAAAAAAAAAAGGTGCTAATTCAGATTGGCACTTATAAACAAAATTGAAAAAAAAAAAAAAAAAAAAAAAACTGTGCTAGGGCACTTACTGATCCGCGCTATTTTTTAAATCGTATTTCCAAGTTTAATTAAAGTTTTATGTTTTTTGTTTTTTTAATTCAATTTTAAGGTATAGAATAATAGGTACAAAACACCCTCCCCATGTTAAGAATGGCTTTTTAAATAATAACGTTATTATTTCAGCACGGATCAATAAGTATATGAGTACCGAAAAAACTTTTATATGTTACCCACGAAATGAAGATTGTATATTCTAAATATCGCAAAAATTGATCAGGTTTTTTTTTTCGAAAAAAACCCCCAAACTTGTCGTTTGTTAGCTATAAGTAAAGAGTGAAATCATTTGAGATTCTTCAAATTTTGTTTTTAAAAATTACCCTCATACATTAATGTTTTCATTATGTTTATATTAGTGACACCAGTATTATATCGTTGTCACAAGGTATTGTATTTCAATACCCGGGTGCCGGGAAAACTCGTCCCGGGAAAACTCGTCTCGGGAAAACTCGTCTCGGGAAAACTCGTCTCCGGAAAACTCGTCTCGGGAAAACTCGTCCCCTTTCGCTAGGTAGGAAAACTGGTCCCTTATTGAATAAATATCGATTGAAAACACATTTTATGATCGTTCTTGAAGGAGATATTGTTTTTTAAAATAAACTATAGCCCCCCCCCTAATATTTTTAAAAAAATATTTTTACTTGTTTAATGTTTTTTTTGTGTTTTTAATAAAAGCGTTTATTATGTTCATAAACGAGACCGCATATTTTTTTTTATATTAATATAAAAAGAATTTACTTATATACTGCTGTTTATAAAAGGGTAAAATCGATTTTTCTACCTCGCCGACTATGTTGTTTATTTAATTCATTTGGAATCGTTTATTTGGTAAAGAAAAAAAAAACAGAAAACAAACAAAAAACATGTCGGTCGAGTGTTACGGGAGAACGAGAAATAATGCCCGGTATCTTAGGGGGTCTTGATAATCGTTAAAAAATAGAAAATTAAAGAAATTACTGAGGGAGATTTGGTTTTAAAAAGAAAATAATAAATTTTAATATTTTTTTAAAATATAATTTAGAGAGAGAGGGGGGATAAAACCTATATCTCCCTTCGAAAAGCAACCAACAAAAAATGAAATTAAAAAGATTCTTGATAAACCATAGCGGAGTTTTCAATAAAATTGATTAATAAATTTATTTAGTGATTACTTTCTCTCTGAATGATTGATTTTAGAATTTTGAAGTAAAAATTAAAAAAATTAAAAACGAGAGATTGTTAGCACATGGCATCTCTCGCGCCAAAAAAATATTTTGCTTTTAATTTATTAGTTAATTTTTGCAAAATTTGACAGGACGACAATAACTGTTGATAATTGATAAAATCATAATTTTAAATAACGCATGAGTGCATTTGGTATGACAGAAAACAAAAACATAACAACAAAAAACTATCATAATTAAAAAACAAAACCAAAAGCGTAACGAAGAATCGAATCGCTCCCTGTTTTTTAATTTTTTGGTTTTGTTTTTTTTTTATTGTTTTTATGACTCCAAAAAACATCGTTAAAATAAGAACAAAAAAAATTTGTAATTAACTTTGTATGAACATAATAAACGCTTTAAAATAAGTTAAATCACTAAGAACTTAGCCAGTTAGGTAGAAAACGGACACTTAGAAAATCGATTTTATTTAAAAAAAAAAAAAAAAAAACATTAAACAAGTAAAAATATTTTTAAAAAAATATTATGGGGGGGGGGCTATAGTTTATTTTAAAAAACAATATCTCCTTCAAGAACGATCATAAAATGTGTTTTCAATCGATATTTATTCAATAAGGGACCAGTTTTCCTACCTAGCGAAAGGGGACGAGTTTTCCGGAGACGAGTTTTCCCGAAACGAGTTTTCCCGAGACGAGTTTTCCTAAATTCCAATACCCGATGGCACCGATGATGATTGCTAAACAGTGGAAAAAAAAAAAAAACAATGAAATAAATAAATAACATTAAAGGTAAATTTTTATATTAGGTCCACCTCCACAATTTTCTTTTAAATGACGACTTTGTGGGTTTTCGACTATGCTGAATACGGAAATCACATTGAAATTTTGCAGAAATACGTAGTTATCGAGATATAAAAAGTTGTATTATGCATTGTATTCTTTGGCGGCCATCTTTGTTACGTACGTGCGTGCGTACCATAAACAAATCAACGCGAGTAACAAAGATGGCCGCCAAAGAATACAATGCATAAAACAACTTTTTATATCTCGATAACTACTTATTTCTGAAAATTTTCAATGCGATTCCCGTATTCAGCAGAGTCGAAAACCTACAGATGTTGCCATTTAAAAGAAAATTGTGGAGATGGACCGAATCTTAAAAAAATACCTAAATGGCTACTATAAGCTCGTTAACCCTTATCCTCGAGTGGTCTCTGGGCCTTGATAAGAGTCTATTCCTTTGTAAGAAAAAGTACAAAATAAATAATTAACAAATAAATAAAATAAAAATAAATAAAATATAAAAAAGTATAAATATATAAATAAAATATAAATAAATAAAAAAGCTTACTGCTCTACAAAATTGAATAATCAGAATGGTGTTAAATATTAATTTTAAATGTACGATCAGATGGGACATGCCAAACACAAGGGAAAACTGAAGCTGTCCCGACAGATATACTGCCGCCTTCCATTTTAGTCTTTCCATTTACCTCAGCTGAGCCCCACATATGCTAATTAATCACAACAAAAGTCTACATCTGCAAAGATAAACTACTTCTCACTCTGGTAGATAAACAGTCATAACATGCAAAGCATTGGATTCTTATCAGCCGGTTGTTGTTCCTCTTTGGTGTCACACCCTCTCCTGATTGTATGATCACACAAGTGACAGTGGATGGCTGATCGGTTTAACTTAGGTTTTTTTGTTTTTTTTTAGATACACATAACCACTTATCAAGGCCCAGAGACCATTCGAGCATAAGGGTTAAGAGTGTACATTAGTCAAATTTGTTAACTTAAGTGGAACGGCTCATAAAAAACTTGTTTATGTTGGACTTGAAGACAACCATATTGTAGTCAGCTGGAAAGCAGGAAAACGGAAGACAATTCCACAGGCGTGCAGTTCTAAGAAAGAAGTTTTGTTCATGGAATCTACAATTAGGTTTAGACACAGATAAAGAGTGGGGGAAATTATTGATAGTGTTTTCAGCTAGACGAGTGTTTCTTGTGAAAGTTTGGTGAGTGGGGACCATAGATTGAAGCTCAGTCGAGCACCTGCCATGAAAATAACAATAAAGTAGAGACAAACTCGCAAAATATCTTCTGTGAGAAAGAGGTTGCAGGGAATAGAAAAGGATATCTCCTACGAGGCTACAATGTCTTTTTTGAATTCTTGTAGTCTTCCGTAATGAGAGAGTTATTTCTTCCACTTTAACTAAAGTTTCAGATGTACCAGGATCTGAATTGCTAATGGAATAAGGCAGCTCAGACATGGAACCCTAACCCTACTACTTTCATCAGAATCTGGTTCTCTCCATTCAGCACTTTTTGATGATGTGCCATCACTGCTGTCCATTATCAGTGCTGAACTGAGACTGTTGAATGGATGCATATCTTTCAACATGCCAACGCGTACAAGTGACTGACAACTGCCGCCTGGATTTATCACTTCAGTTATGCAACCTGGTCTGAATTTCCATGTGCAACGACCCTGTGGATTCTGAAGTCAAACTCTTTCTTCCCTCTTTATAATGTGTAGCGATCCTGCAGGGATCTGAATGGAGCACAACATTGGCTCATTCCACTCTAATTTGGTATGAGGGCAGCAACTTAGCAGGCGCTGGGGAGGCACACATATCCTTGTGGGTGACGCTGTACCAGTACACAACCTCCATAATAGAGCTCTTTCATGATACAGGTTTTTCATTATACAGTTCTTTCATGCAGCAATCTGTTTTATTATCTAATGACAGCTTTTTAATTATAACATTTCTTGATGGACTATATGCACAGCAAGGTCAAAAGTTGACACCCCATTCCTTTATGAACTGCCTGAATTGTTAACTACAGAAGGCAGTGTCATTATCAGACAAAATTCTGGCTCGAGTAGGATCACATTAGAAAATTACTGATTATAATTGCCAGATCACATGTAGCAATCACCAGATCAAAAACTGTAGGACCACAATCAATCAGTATATAAAAAAAAATGGTAATTGTTGTAGTGTGTGATGTCCATACCCAGAATAAACACTGACAAATCTAAACTCCAATGTTTTCTTTCAGCTGTTCAAAATTCAATTGTTGACTTCCATTCACCTGAGCTGATCCTCACATATGCTAATTACTTGCAACTATGATAGTCTACATCTGCAAAGAGAAACCATCTCTTAATTACGCATGTATGATATATGATTGGAACAATTCTCTTTTCTAAATTCTTACATAATGAAAGCTGCAAGCTTGATTGGATCGAATGTTTGACAAATTAGGGTTCAACAGCTTCACCTTGACAAGTAAACTAAAGTTGATGTAACCATGATTTTCGGAGAAAACTAATTCTCCCTCTTTACAATCAGACACAAAAATGTCACCAGGGGCAGGAGCATATGATGTTAATTAAATGATATGCTGCACAAGCTGGCTATGTCTCTCTTTTTCTTTCGGATGCAGACCCCATGTTTTAAAGTATCTATCTCCTTTCTTATAATTGTCCATTCTGTTTAAGCTAATAAATCTTGCATCGCTGGGATTCTCTACATTCATGTAGGATTGATAAAATGGGAAAGATGTTCTGCGTTATTGAGAGATGTGTATAATATCATACACAGCATCATAGCAATTTATATACACATTTCATGCTGACATGAAATCATCACAATTTATATACCTTCGTCAGTTATCTCAAAACCGATATGTAAGCTGTTATTCATCCAAAGATAATATTACAATTGAATGTTTTCTAGTTTGAAAGTTGGCTTCAATAAAGTTTTGATCTTTTCCATCCATGTTTTTTTCTAATTAACTTAAACAGCCTGTCGCACATATCTGCCTCCATAACATCTTTTTCAAACTCAACCTTCTGTTCTCTCCACGGTTCCTTTTATGCCTCTGTTATATTCTCAATAGCATAGAGACAGCGAGAGTTTGTGTTGCTCACGCGTGATCGTCAATTACAAAAACAACTCTGAGTCGCCATTTTTTTTTCTTGTCAAGCGACCGAACCCTACAAATGCTAGGTTACTCCTATTATAACTGCAATGAGGGAGATCTTCCCAAGATTCCAGTTTCTTTTCATGTCATCCTTTCCCTCCCAGTTCTGTTCAACCCAGCATCTTTGAGGACACCAACTTCTACCAAGGTTGCTTCTTTCTCCTGCTTCTCCCATACATGCTATTCAGGTAAACCTGACATAGTTATATGGAATAAGTCAGAAAGAGTTGCAACCTTAGTTGAAGTGAGTGTCCCCTAATGATGGAGGTCTAAATAAAGCTGAATGAGAGAAACAGACCAAATATCAAGGTCTCATGTATGATATGAAAAGAAACTGGAACCTTAGGGAGATATCAATCATACCAGTTATCATAGGTGCCACAGGGCTTATGAAGAAGAACCTGAAGTCCTACCTAACTAATATTTCTGGTGAACCAAGTGCAAAAGAAGTCCAGACAATTGCACTTAAGGGAACAACAAAGATACTAAAAAGAGTTCTCGGTTGGTTTCAATAAAAAGCAGGGCAATGTTGGCAGCTGGTTTGGCTGCCCCATACCCAGCACTACAATCTTCAAAGGAAGAAAATTAAAAAGAAACAAAAGTAAGTTACGATTTTCCCTACATGTTTAAAAAGACAAAACACTTTATGCATTAAGTAATCATCATTGCATGCAATAGAATTTTTTAAAGGCATTATTTGCTTGTTGCTGCATTCAGTATTCACCTTTTTACAGATGTTCCTGTGGAAATCCGTATGATATTATTTATATCATACAGATCTCCACATCTATAAAAGGTGAATACCGAATGCAGCAACATGTCCTAGAAACATACCAGAACAGTTGGAAAACTAACTAGATAAACACTTATTTTTTAAATCTTAGTACTCCTGTTTATATGGTTTGGAAGATTCAACTATCAGCAAAGTATAATAAAAATACCTAATATAAAATTTGTGGCCGTTTCTACAGAATTGGGACAAGATTTTCAGAAATCGTAAAGCTGAATTTCACATGAAAACAATGGTATCTACATATTTGTCGAATGTTTAAGATGATTATATCCAAAAATTACGAAAATTGATAAGGCAGAAAATTTTTATTAAAGAAAATAAAAAATAGAATTTGATGAAATCGATCATAAGACACAGGAGAGTTCAAAAGGGAGGTAATTAAACAAAGATGGCGGCAATTTTTCATCGGCTAACATGATTAAAGTATTTTTTTTTTTAATATATATAATTCAGTAATGTTCAGGTAATTTCGACTGCATAATTTGGAAGCTGCGATTGTAATTTATTAGAATTGACAAAAAAAAAAAACAGTTGAAACCATTGTTTTTTTATCTGAAAACTCCATTTATCGTCTACAAAATCTCGTCCCAATAATGTAGAAGCACCAATTTGTGTTTTAAAAAGCATCATGTCCAATGCTTTTAAGATGAGTGATCTCTGCAATGACAGCAAGTGCAGTTTCTTCTGCATAGAAGTAGAGAATGTGAGCCACCTGATATCCAGATGTAAGGTTCTGCTGGGAGCAGCAGCAAGTACTGGGAACATGTTTACCAGAAAGAACAGTTGGAAATAAGTTATGCACCATCCACTATGACTATGCGATTCCTATAGTTACATACCTAGAAAAGAAAGCTATTAAACCTGACAGTGATATGGGAGAAGCAGGAGAAAGAAGCAACCTTGGTAGAAGTTGGTGTCCTCAAAGATGCTGGGTTGAACAGAACTGGGAGGGAAAGGATGACATGAAAAGAAACTGGAATCTTGGGAAGATCTCCCTCATTGCAGTTATAATAGGAGTAACCTGAATTATGAAAAATAATTTTTTTAAAAATTACCTGGTAAATATACTCAGTGAACCTAGTGCAAGAGAGATTCAAACAATTGCACTTAAAGGGACGGTTAGAATTGTAAAAAGGTCTAAGTTGGATGATGGGTGAATGTATGGCATCCGATAGGATTGTGACAATGTTGATGGATTAAGAAAGGGTTAATATGCAATGGAAGTGAATGTTGAAATTTGGACGGTGGAAAACGAAAAAGAGAAAAAGCAGAGAAAAAAAGAAAAGAAAAAACGGAATGAAAGAAAAAGTTGAAACTGTTAAATGCTTGTAGGTGTCATAAAACAGGATTGATAACAAAATATCCTGTTTCTTTCTCAAAGAAGGCCTTTTGGTAATTTTGGGCCATTAAAGAGAAATACTGATTTGATAATAAATTAATTTTCCCAAAGATTTCAGGGGGAAAAAAAAAGAAGAAAATCGACTGACGTTTTGATAACAGATAATACTCCTTTGTTCGGCTGTGTTAGGCATCTTCCAATGTGGATGGTCTCACTGGGAAAATCTGCTGTGAGCTGAAGGGAGGGATTTGGCCAACTGTTTATTATTATAACCAGAATATTAAACACTTGACTGCTATCAGTCACAGGGATAATCAATAGTATATTGTTATTTAAATACCGATATAAGCAAAATCCAGACCTATTTGGTGCCATTAACTATTAGTGCTGCTGAGATCTCTGAATTCTGTCAAGTATTAAAAATTGCTTATCAAAAACTGAAAATGCTTTTCCATAATTGAAACTTTGATAAGAGCATTAAATAAAAAAGAATTATGATTTCAGGAGCCACACCAAAAGGGAAGGAGGAATCTCCCATCCACAGTAGCAGAGAGAGATAAAAAAAATAGATAAAGAATAAGAAAAGGAGGTACTTAAAGACCCATTGGCCACTTAAGGTCTTGCAGAAATGGGATTTATACTGTGAATTGGAGAATATTACTGATAATGTATTATCAAGAGTTATGAGTTGAATTCTACTGGGAGGGCGGAGTTATATCCCTCCCGATACAATACACAATCTCAATAAAACCAGTGTATCGAGAGGCTCCACTCCCTACTGGTTCCATGCCGTTAAGTGGATTGAAATAATTCAACTTGAAAATCACCTAGACTTTGTTTTGCTTGCCTGTTGGACTCCATGCCATTAAGAGACTGACCCTTGAACTTGGTTGAAGTGACTAAATTTGAATAGCGCCCAAACTTGACCATTTCAGAAAGGTGAATCCTTGTATAATAGAACCAGTAAACATAAGGGAATATTAGCGATAAAGTATTATCAAGGGTTATGAATTGAATTCTATTAGGGCAGAGGTGGAATTATAGCCCTCTTGTTCTCGATATAAGTCAGTGCATAGGGAGCTTCAGAGAGATCTTTGGACTTAGGGTTGAAATGACGAAACTCGAAAATTGCCCAGACTTTAACCGATAGTGCCGTCCAAACATGACTATTAAAAGCCTAAGTTAAAACTTTGTGACAAATCAGCATGCATAATTTTTCAATGAATAATTATTGTTACTTTATCCAAAAAGACCAGTTTTTGGAGTGTTACTTTTTTTTATTTTTTGCTTAAAATGACCTTTGCTCCCCAGTGATACAGACTTTGGTGACCACTGTTGGACGATTTGCCCTTTCAATCTTTTCACAACTTGAGGGGAAGTGATGATTTGTTGGACAGGACCTTTCAACACCCAGAACTTCTGTCAGAGTAATCACCAGATATTGAGTGACAGGACCCAGAATGGCTGAATTTGATGACGTCACTCACTGGACCTCGTTAGTAGATGAGTGGGGTACAGGATGCCCCATTCCCAGCTAAAACAAAATGATTAGAAAAAGAAAAGTGAATATTTTTCTCTTTGATACTTTTTTGTGACAAAGAGCAGAGGACCGCTTAAAATATAATAACAATAAAAATATTAAATACAAAAAGTAACATCGTTTTCATGCTTCAAAAAACCCTCATAACCTTTAAATCACAATCCTAGAAGCATACATGGACTTTTAATGTTATATATATATGAAAAAAAAAATGAGAACTGAAAATTGTTTATATGTTTACTATTTGAAGACTTTCTCAAGATGGCTTATATGAAGAAAAACAGGCATTAAAATTTGAAGTATGCAGTATATTTATGAAGTAAAATGAAATTTATTTTTTGAAACTACAGTTATTCAAAAAAAAACAATGGAAGGTATTTATCTCCCTCTCACACTGGGGAGATGTGACACAAGGGTCAAAAAAGTATAATTGAAGAGTCAACACTCCAGAAGAGGATTACTCTGGCCTGATAAAAAAAAACAAAAAAAAACTTGGGCAGCTCTGTTGACACTCCCCAATAGGGGCGCCTTGGGTGATTAGCAATAAACCAACCCCTTCTCAAAAAAAGAAGGCAAAGCCTGGGAAAATGGACCTCCTATAACTGCACAGGACCAGCAACATACCTTAGTATGAAAAAAATCCTCCTGACTGAAACAATAGAATACTGATTCCAAAAAGTATGTTTATATAGATACGATGGGAAAATTTAATATAGATGTTAAGATTTTTTGAATCAGCAAACATTATAAATTACACTATAGTTAAACAATGTAATGTCTTTAACAATTTATTTTCTTTAATCATTAAAATGATACTAAACGAACAAAATCAGGGTAGCTATTTTTACATCACATTTTTAACCAAAACTATAACATTGATATCAAAGAAAAAAAAAATAATTCATACTACTTCATAAACACGTCACATAATTCAAATGTTAGGATATATTTAGCTAAAACACCCACTTCCAATGCAGCATATATAGTCCCATGCAATAATTGCAATCAAATATATATTGGTGAAACTTAGTACAAACTTTAGAAGAGGTTTGATGAACATAAAGAACAATTTCCTAAATGCACTATTCTCTAGACACTATAATCATTCCTTTAATTTAAACAAACCTGATTTCTTAACTTCTTTTTTTAACAAATCTTACCAAAAACTTCTTGAATAATTACTCATTATAAACTCTGATACAATTAAACAATATAATGAATTCTACAATTTATTTCCTTTAATTAGCAAAATAATACTACCTGAACAACATCTAAACTAGTTATTTTTAAATTGGATTCCTGACAAAACTTTGTACTTCCCCATTTTTTGTTAATATCTATATTTAAATTTTCTCCACCCTCTTCAGAATTGTTATTTTTATGGCAAGTGCTCGTCTGAGCTCCAATCTATGGTCCCCCATCGCTTAACTTTCATGAGAAACATTTGTCTAGCTGAAAACACTATTAATAGTTTCTCGCCGCTCTTTATCTGTACCTAAACCTAAATGTAGATTCCATGAACAAAACTTCTTTCTTACAACTGCATGCCTGTGGAACCTGTTTGCCTGCTTTTCGGCTGATTACAATATGGTCGTTTTCAAGTCCAACATAAACAAGTTTTTGATGAGCTGTTCCCCTTAAGTAATCCAATTTATCAAATTTACACTACTAACGATTGCTATGATATTGTCCCATTGACTACTGTACACTTTTTAACCCTTATCCTTGAGTGGCCTTTGGACCTTTATAAGTGGTAATTCCTATGTAAAAAAAAGTATTTTATAGTTTTTCTGTATTTTTTGAATGAATTTTTTGAAGTTTACAATAAATAAAAATAATCTACTTCATAGATTACCCATATTTTCAAATTTTAACTTTTGTTTTATTTTTTTTAAATTATCCATCTTGAAAAGTTTTTGAAGAATAAAGATGAAACGTTGATGAAACTATAAACAATTTTTGGTTTTCATCCTTTCATGAGGTCGGATTATTAATAATATTGCACACACATATGGAAAATTAATTTATGGAAATATTGATAGGCATGGCAACATGTTAGTAGATGTGAGGCCATAAACACATAATTAAAGTTAAATCAAGATATTCGTTTGACTACACTTATTTGTTAAAATTCAAATTAATATGGTAAAATAAATCGATTGATATATCTTGATCCAATTTTATGTCTTTGTGTCCCTGCCTATTAATATTTCTATAAATTAATTTTGGTTATGTCCCAGAATTTCCCCTATGTTAAAAAAAAATAAAATAAAATAAAGAAAAACATGTATTATATATGTAGCCATGACCAAGCAAAAATATCATCTTCCTAAAATCATGTAAATTAATCAAGTAGTTTTATTTTTATAAAGAAAATCATTTTTTAAGCAAATAGTGGGAATGCGTAGGTACAACAATAAAAAATCTTGCAAGTTTGAAAATATTGAGTTATCTCCCTTTGTTTTGGTTTCTTTTTTTTTTTTTTTAAATTGTTTTCAAAATAGCGAAAAAAAAAAAAAACAGACGCTCTCTAGTTACTCATAAACTTTGATTTTATTTAAAAATAAAATTACTTGATCAATTTATTTGATTTTTTTTTTTTTTTAATATGATATTTTCCTTTCATCATACATACATCATAGAGATTTTTCCTTATTTTTCTTATATAAGGAGAATTCTGGACAAGAATTCTAATTTTTCTGAAATTTTTATTCTATATTTACTCCCTTATGCTGAAAATTTATATACTTTCAGATTACAGATTGTATAATACTGTAAACTGTAAAAGTCCATATAAATATCAGCATTAATATTATAAGACAATCCCAACCAGATAAAAAAAAAAAAAAACTCAACATACGAGATAATATAAATGAAAATTTGGAATGAACTTATGTAAACTAAAATATTTACAAAAAATTTGTTATTCAACAAGGAATTCAAAATTTAAAGATTTTTCCTTAATCCATGGAATTTCAGTAAATGGCTCATCTCATCAGAGGAGATGTTCTTAGCAAAATAATGCATAAATTTTGCCATTTAACACATAGATTGAAAAACTAAAAAGCTTGCATGAAAAGAAACCAAGATTAAAAAGGATATTCCATGGTGTAGTTAGGTTTAATAAAGAAAAATAGAGGCAAGACAATGAAGAATGGTAAAATCAAGAACAAATGGAAAGTCTTTTAATGTTCAAATAAAATCATTTCCTGTGATAAGGTAAGCCATTTCTTGAAAATCCATGGATTAAGGAAAAAACTCCAAATTTTTGTATTCCTTGCCAAATAATAAATTTGTCAGAAATATTTAATTAACAATTCAATTCCAAATTTCCATTTATATATAAGTTTCCAAATTTTTATGTACAGACATTTGAAATAGTTGTAGATTCTTGAAAATTTAGTATGCTATTGCTAAACATCTTATTAGATAACTGACCAATTTTTATGATTTCAGGTTAAAATGAACTGCTCTAGCAGGAATTGGGATACACCCTACTAAAGCCTGATTGTCACAGCTGGTGAATTTAAAAATGCAATCTGGAATGTAAGGACATTTTAAAAAAAACAATATGCAATAAAATTTTGCTTATAAACTTGGAAAAAATGCCACAGAAATGTATGGAATGCTTCAGACTGCTTTTGGACCAGCTGCATGAATGGAGCATAAGTTTTTTTTAAGTGGCCTAAAATGGAAGGCAGGGAGTCAATGAGGGATGAAGAGAGGTGTGGGAGGAGTAAGGAAGTCAGAACACAAGACTGATTGACCATTCAAATATTTTATGGATAATGGACCGTCATGTGCCTATAGAGACAATAAATGTACAGTTTGATGCCAGTGTGGGAACTGTACATACAATTATTCACGAGGAACTGAAAATATGGAAGATTTGTGCAAAGTTTGTCCCAAGAGTGCTCAGAGAAGATCAGAAAGAAAGACGTTGCCATGGGCATCATTTTCTCTGTGTGTGCAGACCTTGCTCCCTGTGACTTTTGGTTATTCCCTAAGCTCAAGGAAAACCTTAGCAACTGTTGTTATGAGACAATT
>NC_136524.1:26100069-26210069 GCF_053919585.1 Euprymna scolopes | reverse complement strand
CTGTTCGAAAGTCTATCCAGATTCCCAAGTTCAATTTGAAGGTTACTTAAATTTGATATGAAGATATGTTCGAAGAAGGTCAAAGGTTACATTTGCAGAAATGCTGTGAAAACAGCAAGATGAGAATAGTGATTTAAATAAGCAAAATAACCAATCTGCATCATAAATATTCTCCAAATCCTGAAGTCTTTTAATAAGTTGATAGAAAATAACTATTTACATGCCTCTTACATGGAATGGATTTGACACAAGGTCAGGAACATCTGAGAGCTCAAGGACGGTAACAAAATTACCTATAAACATTTCCTCAGTCCCTTTGGTGCTCCTTTAGTACTTTCTGGCTAGAATAAAAGCTTAAAGACAAGTCAAGCATTACGGTTCATTTGTGCTTCTGATGTAAAGAAAAATGGTCTTTGTGCTGCTGTCGTATCACAGAACCATGTAATAATAATAATAATGATGCCAAGTAAACACTGTTCCAGTGGGGGGGGGAATCACAAACGTTATGGATAGACATGATCTGGAGATGAAAGAACTGTGGCCCACGGGATTAAATAGGATTCACATTTCGGGAGATTGTGACTTCCTCGGACAAATTGATACTCTTCTCTGGTAAGATTTCAACGTAGATATAATAGATCTTCCATTAGTAAAGCTTCAAAAACACACAAAAAAATTTTTTTTTCAAATAAAATAAAAGTGTAAGGACAAAGAGAGGCTCATTCAAAGAGTTTTTCCAACAAATTTGTTAAATAACTTTTTTTGAAAAAAAACAAAACAAAAAATAAAACTATTTGTTCTATACTGTTTCGGAATTTTTGAGAGAAGGATTGACAATTCGTATTATCTGGACTACTGTTCTCATCTTAAGTGTTATTCTCACAACGTTTCGAATGATGTAATCTCTGACTTTCTTCAGGTGTATCTTGTCAAACTTGGGAATTTTTCTGTCAAACTTCGTTTTGAACTGAACCTTTTATTTATTTCATGGCAGAAGATTATTCTTGCTCTATCAGTCATGACTGGGTAGAAACCTTGATTAAATTTTTTTTTATTATTATATTCTGAGTATTGCTTGTACCAAAGATCAAATTTTCAATCCTCGGAATACTATCACTTAAAACTGATTATTATTTAGCACTTTATCCGTTGCACCATGAGGTTATGCCTGATAGAACAAGAATAATCTACCCCCATGGATTAAATAGTAGGTTCAGTTAAAAATTCCATACATATTATTTCCAGAGTTCAATGAGACACATCCGAATAAAATAGGTTACATCAGCTGAAATATTGTGAAAATAACATTGAAGAGGAGAATTGTCCAAAGTTGTTAAATCAGAACTGATACAGCTGAAGGGTAAACCATTCGTCTCCCTTTCTGGTGACCCACAATATTAGCATACCACCTATGTTTTAACTAAAACATGCTTAGCTAATGACTCCAAAGGGGTTGTGGACATCAGGGTAGTTTGATTTTTTTTTTTTTTTGCAGTAAAACAACTCTTAATTAAGGGTTGGCCCCTTACAAAAGCAGAATTTGGAATTTAACAATTTAAATTAAAAAAAAAAAAAAAAAGTAAAATATTTACAGATCCAAGGTAATATGAAGAATATATATATATATATATATATATATATATATATATATATATATAAAAGAGAGAAACTGTCAGTTACCCAAAAGCCAAAAACTCAAACAAGTCATATCCAAATTGGGCATTGTTGTAAATCTTGTTAAAGCAGACTTAATACGGAAGAAAAGGGAAGGAGAGAAAGGTGTACATAACTTCAACGTCCTACTTCCTCTTGGCAGAGAAATTTGATCAGTGGTGAATGGATGTTGATGGAAGGTAAAAATATTTAAAAAGTATGGATACCTCAACTTGTCGGCTAAATGTACGAATGAAGCCAATAAGAAATTAAAATACTTCCTAAAAAAAAAAAAAAAAAAAAAAAAAAAAGGTGTAGGGGTCACACAGTACAACAAAACTAGTGGGACCCATGAAAAATCCACAGTTGATCCCTTAATCTGTTGTATATTACTGCGTGCTTAAAAGGAATCTGTGACATATTTCCATTCTACAGATGTCCAACATGACTGCAGACTCCACAATATTATTGTACCACCTATGTTTTAACTAAAACATGTTTATCTAATTACTCTGGTCAATGTAGTTTCAGAATATATGCTTTTTTTTTTTTTGAGTGGGTGGGGTGGGGGTCTATCTTTAAATAAATTTGTGGCATTTTCCCATTCCAACACAAGTCCAGACCCTTTGATATTATTGTACCATCTTCTGACAGAACAGATACTACACATTGATCCTAGCCTAAACGGCAAAGAAAGTATATTTGAGTTCCACGTTCAACATAATAGAAACATTACACAAAATTTAAAAATTTAGTTTGGAAATTTAAAAAAACCTCATTTTTAAAAAAGAGAACTTGACTTAAGGTGATATTCACCCAGGATGCGTTCAACTGCAAAACACACAACGTCCTGGATGAACGCAGACCACACATAACAGCCTGCCGCAACTAAGATAGTGATGAGCAATCACTCCCCAGATTAGTGACAGACACCATAGACACATGGACCAGAACTAGGTTTGCCGTCGGCTTTAGTGGTGTGTAACAACATCTTCAGCTAGCCTCTGAGCGTCTTTGTCAACCTTGGAGTGGTTCATGGAGGAACATTCCTGGGTTATAACATGCAGTGTGGGCAAACCAACTAAGTCTCCTCTGTAAAAGAGATTGGTTGAGGGTGGGAGTTCAAGAGTTGCTTTGCGTCCCAATTTGGGTATTGGAGATGAAATGGTGCCAGCAGATGTGCAGAATTTGGTGGAAGCAGCATAGATCAAACACTTCCAGCCTTTTGAGATCTGCAGCCAGGTTTTGCAGTCATAGAGAAGGATCGCTCATACAAATGAGGGATGATAACATACAATTTTAGTGTATTATTATGTAGATTCTTTGTTTAAACTGGGAACATCTCCAAATTTATCAGATGTAGCTGAGGAAAATATTGTACGCCATATTAAAATAAATGCGCTACTATGCAATAATTTATTTAAAAAACAAAAACAAAAAAAGACAACAAATATTCTCCAAAAATAAAATGGCATTATTGTCCGTATCCTTCTGCCAATAATCTGCAAGGTTTCAGATTTGTTCAGAATATCAAACCTTTGGTTTTATATATCATAGAAACTTTCCTGACAGGCTTTAACTCCAATAGCCTCTTTCCCAAAAATCTTTTACTACCGCCTGTTTTCCTTCTACCTAAAGTTTTGCTCTTTTCAAAAATATGGTTGATAGGCATCTCCTGTTTTTCCGATAATCATATTTCATTCTTTTTAGCATCTTACATCAAGTGACTTTATGTCTTGTCTGGAGTGATTTACACCAAAATTTTTTTTTTTTTTTTTTTTAAATTTATTGAAAACATTTAAATTGAAACTTTTCATGCAAACTTGCATATTGTCAGAAAGAAAAGAAATTAAAGAATTGGATAATGTAGAAATTCTGTCTTTTACTCATACTTGTTTCAGCAATTACCCTGAAATGGTTTGGTCGGCTCCATACAGAACAAAAGATAACCAGATGCAATGGTCTATCACAGTAGTAGATACAAGCGTTAGCCAATCACCATTCCAGCAGCGAACCCCATGGAGGCAAGGATCTAGGATCAACTTGGAATCATGTTTCATTGTTCTGAGCCAGATTTTCAGTTGAATTCTACATCGTTTCTAATCCTGAGGAGGGGCTAGTTTAATGACTTAGTAGATGTAATCATCTGGATGATGGCAAAGAACGACTGAAACCAGTGAAGATGTCTCAAGAGGAGAATTTGTTGCAGAGGTGATATGTTGCAGAGAGATCAAATAATGACATTCGAGATGAACTACTGTCAACGAACACGAAAGATGTGCAAATAGTAGTGATCGAACATCAAGTTTTCATAGGTTATTTGCTCTCATCAGTCAGATTTCACAGCTGGACCATAGAATGATGTGGGCAAGAGGTTTGTCTCATCCATCCTATACTTCAAACGTTGTTTCATCTGATTAGTCTTTTCTGATCAATGCACATTTTATGAGAGGCCACTGATTTTGAGTTTTTCAATAAAAATCGAAGAAGCCAATTAAAGAATTTTTCGATTCTTACCAAATCTGAAAGTCTGCAGATCATTGGCAGACGTTCATGGACAATTATGATCTTAATGCTAAAGAATAATTTTTTTTTTTTTTTAATTCTTGCATAAGTTATGTAAATTTTTTCACATGGTCTTGTGTCTAACTTTTATATCATCATCAGCTCCTACTCGTGTCTGAGTATTGTATCCTGTTGTTTGTCACTAGTCTCCTATCTTTGGGGTGGATGTTTATGCATAAGGTGACTGTTAAATCGGAGTCTATGGTGGAAGAACTGCTGACAGTGTTCTTGTCGCTTTCTTCTTTGCTTCCTAGCCTTTTCATTCTCTCTCCTCTTCTCCTCAAAGTCCACGATGCCATAGTGTGCTGCACCACTCCACGTCTTCCTATCCCTGAGAGTTTCCTCCCGTGAGGACAGGCCAATGTTTGTTAGAGCCAGGGTGTGCTTGAGCTGGTCTTCATAGAGCATTTTTGGGGCTCCTCATGGCCTTTCTCCATACAGCATTTTCTCCATATAGCATTTTCTTGGGGAGCCTTGACTTATCCATTCTGTGAATGTGTCCTACCCAGCAGAGGTGGCGGTGGATGATGATGGCCGCAATGCTAGTTACTGAGGCTCATTCTAGGACCTTAATACTGGTGGTATAGCTCTCCCATGCAATTTTCAAAATCTGCCTCGGTTTAGTTTGTTGAAAGCATTCCAAATTTTTTATATCGCTTTAATAGTGTCCATGTCTCATATGTATACAGGAGTATAGAGAGGACTATTTCTCAGAACACCATTATTTTGGTGGTCATCATTAATGCGTAGTTGTTGAATACACAGCAATTGAGTCGACCAAAGGCGGAGTGGACTGACCTGATTTTCTTCCCCACGTCCTTCATGTATATTGGAACAGATGTTAGGATACTTCCAAGGTAAGAGAATTCTTTATAATGTATGTATGTATGTATGTATGTGGGTGCACGTATGTTACAGAAAATCAAAATAACATCAGTACCATCGGTTTCAAATCTAAAACAAATATGACCAACAGTCTGAACAAATCTGAAAACTTGCAGATTATTGGCAGAAATGATGCCAGTTTATTTCTTAAAAATATCTGTTCTTTTTTTTTTAATATATTGCATAATAACACATTTCTTTTTGATTCATAGTGCATTTATAATTTAATTTTTTTCATTTATGAATAAATAATTCAAAGTGCAGTATCTGTTCTCTGTCAGGAAGAAAAATTCTTGCAAACTGAGATAATGTTTTTGTCCTAATTTAGAGTGCTTTCTTTTTAGGAGCATAATTTTCCCCACATTCAATACAAACCTTGTATCTAATGTTGTCCATATAGGAGAGGGGAAATAGAAATATAGAAATACATACAAACGACATGTGTCTTTTATAAGTGAAAATGGTAAATAATTAGGAAAATATTTTGACAGGTTTCTTCAACTTTATCAAAAAACTCAAATCTGCAACTGTTCATAAAGTGCTGTATTGATCAGAATAAACTGTAGTCAGATGGAGCAATGTGTGGACTGAATAAGGTGAATACGGCAGAAATTCCACACCATCCAATTTTTCTTCTTGCTGGTATATGGATTTGCATGCAATATCACAGATTTGAATCTTTAAATAAAACCGGAGGAGCCTATAAAAAATTATTCGATTCACGGCCAAAAAGCTGTACATTGACCAAATTCTATAAACTGTCAGGTTATTAGTGGAAAATTGTAGACAATAATATCCTTTGTATTGAAGAATAATAACGTTAATATATATGTATGTGTGTGTGTGTGTGTAAGGTTAGTGGGAGAGAACCCCAACAAAGTGCTCAATTATATATAAAAAAAAATTGAAATAGGGGCAAAATATTTATGTATGTGTGTGTGTGTATGTGTGTTACAGAAGATCACAACAACATCAGTACCGTCGGTTTCAAATCTAAAACAAAGGTGACCAATAATTGGTCGTCTATGTCAGACACTTTTCAGTCTCTGTTTATATCTGTTGCCCAGGAAATACCATTTCTGGTGAGACAGATATAAACAGAGGCTGTAGAGAGTCTGATGTAGGTGACCACATATTGGTCACCTTTGTTTGGATTTGGAACCGATGGTACTAATGTTGTTCTGTAACACACACACACACATTATATATATATATTATATATAGTGAATGAATGACAAAAATCTATATTCCAAAATTCACGATGTTGACCATCTTATTATTTATTCCTTTGGAATATAGTTTTTTTGTCATTTATTCACTATATTGGTCTGTAATTATATTGAGCTACTTAAATAAGGACTGGTATATAAGAAAATATATTTCTACAGAAAAAAAAAAAAAATTATACATATATATACATATATATATATATATATATATATATATATATATATATATGTATACGATTTAATATATACTCTTTCATGATCATTGTTTTAACATTTTGCACAAACTTTTTACTCGACCTAACATCATAGAACAAACTTTTATTCATGTTTTACTGAAAGTATAATAAAAAATTTTTCCGAGGGGTATAGGTATGTTATGGTTGAAATTTTTTTCTTTTCTACTAACGATTTTGGTTGAGTTTTCAAAGACCATAAAGTAGACCATTTGAAATGTGGAATTTTACAAAAAAAAAAAAAAAAAAAAAAAAAAAAAAAAAACGAAAAACTCTTTGAATGATAATGGTTCATTCAGGAATCTATAGACAATACAAACATTCATTTCTTATGGAATTACGTGTGCATGATTAGTTCTTATAAAATGTTGTATAAAAAAATAAATTAAAAAAAAAGTGGGAGTGTAGGTAGCAAAAAAAAAAAAAAAAGAAAAAAAAAGAAACTAAATCCTTGGGAGAGAGAGAGAGATAGAGAGAGAGAGAAAGAGAGAGAGAAAATACAGGTTTCTCTTAATTATCAATCATGATTGATCCATTTAATTGAATATGTTGCTATTTTTACCCATTTTGGATCCTTATTTACTTGCCTCCCTGCAAGGGCAGAGTTAGATAAAAAGTTGATTTTTAATGTGTGTAAAACCAACCCTCCACCCCATAAAAAAATTTTTTTTTTTTAAATGGAGCACTGTATTGAGAAAAAAAAAAAAAAAAATTCTCCAATCTAGAAGGATTTCTCCTTCAAAGACAATGAAGGACAGAAAAACTTAAGTGTGGTAGCAGAACAGACACTACACCCTGATCCTAGGATGAACCATCTAATCTAGATAAAACGTCTTATCTGGAACGTCTTCAACAGTGCGCAACAAGGATGCCGATGGTACTCTCTATGCTTTTTTAAAATATTTATGGAAATCGCTCCAGACAAGTATGAAATAAACTAAGAAAAAAAAAAAAAAATACTTCAATGTTAAAAAGCTGCTAACAATAAGTGTTAGATGGAATAAATTCTTGACTCAAAAAACAGCAATTCTTCTCCCTTTGTTAGAAACATTGCTCAACCAACATAGAGCAAGCTCTAAGACTAAATCTGTTCTCATTTGACAAACAGAGCATGCGAAGGAACTTGTTCCTGGCATACGTCATCAATCGGAAATGTAAATCTAGCTTTCAAGGATTTTTTTCAACCGAGCACCAAGATGCAGTCTCCATGTCACTCACAAAAGATGTATTGTCTGTTTCATCTTAACAGGAGAAAGGCAGCATTCTCTCTCCGTGTTTTCATTTCATTAAACAGCTTTACAGAAGAGTTTGTAATGACAAATACTATATTCTGTGGTCTTGAACAAACACCGAGACTGCATATAAAGGAAACTATCTTTCTATCTAGCTTGTTTTATTTTGTTATTTTTTTCATGCCAATAAATATGAAATTTTTAATGAATAGTTTTAATGTTAAAAAAATAACAAACTACCCATTTTTGTTTAAAAATTTTTTAAAATTTTATTGTGAATTCTGCATAGCCAAAATATAAAAAAAAAAAAAAAAAAATAGGTACTTATGCAGAATATAGACCATTCTAAAATTGGGATATTCCAGAAGATTATGTAAACTGCCGGAAGGTGCCGAAACATTTAGCCAATGAAATTGCAGCTGCCAATAATTGGCAAACATGTTAAAAATATTGCAGAGAGTTAAAAAAAATTGGGTTTTTTTTTTTCAAGTTAAATTCAATTTTTATGATATCTTGTTTATTAAATTGTTAGGTGAAAATACAGAATAATTTTTTAAAAATAAATAAAGGAGAAGAAGCGGTGTTAAGAACAGCTTTCTAAATAATATTACTTCAGCACAGTCAGTAAACTGCACAAGTATTAATTTACTTAAAGTTTCTAAAAATTTTCCATTAATATTTCATTTTTTTTGTTACTAAGAGTGGAAAAAAAAATTTGTTTTTCTTGAAATTGCTATACGACAACTGTGTTTTTTCATAATTATGTTTTGTTTTTTTTTTCCTTAATTTTGCTAGCATTTTAAACATTGACCAGCATTTTCGTATTAAAAAAAATCATGAAGTTTTTATTCAGCACTTTTCATAACCTGCCGGAATATACCAACAATAATGTGGTCAACAGGTCGTATACATATATGTATTAGTCACATAATAAAACCCTTTCAATTCATAACCCATCCCTAAACCTTCCATTCCAACTACTATTGCACTTCATATTTACATCTCATGTTTATTATTATTAACCTTACACATGTTTCATTACATGCTACCGATTTTCTACGCAAATTAGAATTGGTTGTTCCTATTTACTTGCCTCCTCACAAGGGCAGAGTAAGACACCAGGTCGGTTTTTAATGTGGGAAAAACCCAGCTCCCTAAAAAAAGGGGGCACTCTGGATAGGAACAAAAATAAAAATTCTCAGTCTAGAAGGATTTCTCCTCCACTAAATGAAGACAGAAAAGGTGAGGTGTAGCATCAGAACAGATACTACGGCGTGATCTTATCATTTCAAATGTATAATAAAATGGCTGCACTTGGCAAGTTATTTCACCTAAAACAATATTAGCCATTATTATCATTGCTATCAACATTATTATTAATATTTAGTTACTGGGAAACGGCTACTAACGTATCTGAAAGTGTTAGGACAAATGGAAATAAAACATTGAAGCATCAATTGAAAATTTCCATCATTTCATTAGTAAGAAGAAGAAAAAAGTATTTGTGAAGTACTGAAAAAGCTAATGTAAAAAAAAAAAGGCTAAGGAATTTCTTGTTTGTCCTATATAATGAGACATGTCTAAAAGATGGTTTGTTGCATTTTGATATACCAACAAAGATGATAGTCTGTTAATAGAATTCATACCCCCCACCTCCCCGAAAAAATAGGTTTTATCTTGTTGGTTTCTATAAATACAGAATCATCAGAAAAGCGATTATTTTGCAGTTCTGTGATAGTATCTGTTGATTTTATATGAGAGAATTTTGTTCACAACTCTTCTGTTTCTATTCCTTAGGAGTTTTGTTTTGACCTCGTCTGTAATTTCTGTGATGTGTTCAATATCTGCTGCTTCTTCTTCCTGCAGTTTTCAGGTTGCCTAGATTTTAAGAACCATCTTGGAATCAATTGATAAAGAGTAAAATAAAATGTTATCTCCTTTCGATGTGTATTAATCTGTACCTATACCCTTATCTTTTTTTTTTTTTTTTTACATGGGGGTCACCACTTATCAAGGCCCGAAGGCCACTCAGGGATAAGGGTTATTGCGTTTAACGTCCGCTTTACATGCATTGCACAGCTTTTATAAATTGACTCCCAGACTAACCTATCTCTGGCCAGGTATTTATTCATCCCTCCTCTCAAATCCATCTTTATCATTTCCTTCCATGTTTTCCTTGGCCTGCTTCCCCCGTGAACAGATTCTTCTACTCCAACTGTTCTACATAAATTGTTAAATAAAATAATCCTGTGCACTTTTGTTTTATTTTAACCCTATATACAGCAATACCATACACATGATATAGTATCTTGGTACAATATAGATTTTAACAATTATAAGTCATTATCATTGGTTCAACGTCCATTTTACATGTTGACATGTGTTGGACGGAGATATAAATAGATAAATAAATAGTAAACAGGTCCTTCTTTAAAAGCATATAAAATCACATTTGTTAAATGCAATTTAGTTTGTTATTTTTGCAATTTTTTAAGATAATATTTTACATATATATTTAGGCCATATTTAGAAATTCGAAATATCCAGAAATCTGAACCAAGTTTGTCGGATATTTAGTTCAGATCAATGTAAATATTTTATTTTGTTTATTTTGATATAGTTTTTTTTTTTTTCTTTTTGGTAAAAAAAAAAAAAAGTGTAGTTGCTTGTGTAGAAATGTTTGAATTGTTTCCCCGACATTTTTTTTTTTTTACTGCAGCGATTTAATTAAATTCTTTGAAAAAAATAATCTTATTAATTAAGATATACCTGAAGTAAGAATGTAGGAAGAAAAAGGGTAGAAATAAAAAAAAAAAAAAAAGTGACAAGAGTTTTAAGGCAAAATAATGGTGTTTCTACAGTATAAAGATGAAAAAAAATATTGAATTTCAAGTAAAACAAATAGTACCTGTGTAATTGTCATGTCACAAATAGTAACATATCCCAAAATTATGAAAAACAATAAGGGAGAAAAATAATTATTCATGAATAACAGTTTTGAATAAAGGTTATTTGTTTGACATATTGATTTTACTGTGTCACATGATGTGAATTTCTTATAGAAATTCAAAACTTATGGCATTTTTGACAGGGGGACGTAAATATTTTCTTTTGATTTATGTAGTGGAAAGCGTGGTTTTGCAAAATTCTTTTTTCATGGGTAATTATTTTTTTTTATGTTATCGTTTTTCATGATATACAGATATTTTACTATTTGATAACCAGGTTCCATTTTATTTTACTTGAAGTATGAGAGCGAGAGAGATGGAGAAAGATACAGCGAAGGAGATGAAGAGAGGGAGAAAGAGAGAATGCGAATGATAAAGGTGATGAACAATATAGAGAGAAGAAATATAAAGAAATAAAGCGGAAGAAGTGGATAGGATCAAATAAAAAGAGCTGTAAGAGGTTCCAGTAAAACGAAGAGAGTTGTAAATAAGGGTAGAGATCAGAAATTTGAATCTGAAAAGAGTAAGAAGAGAGAAAGAAAGGTTGAAAGCGAGGAGTTATTAATGGTTATTAAGAGAAAAGGAATAAAAAAAAAAAAGGAGGAGAGACATAGAAAGGTGTCGTTGGTGGAGAGAGCGAGCAAGAGGATTCAGTAGAAAAAGTAGAGAAAAGAAGAGGATGATGTAAGGAATGGTTTGAATTAGGAAAAAATAGTGTTTTGCATATGCTAGCAAAGAAATGGAAAAAAAACATGCAGGAATAATTGAAGTATAAAAAAGGGGAGATAATCAAAGACTAAAAAAAAGGGAGAGATAACAGGAAGTATAAAAACGAAAGTAAAAAAAAAAAAAAAAAAAAAGAGAAAGAAATTTCATGCACAAGTGCCATCTGCGAAAATCATCTGTACGTGCACACATACTTCATGTATTATACTTTCGGAGGGGTGTGGGGTTAGGGTGGGGAATGGGCGGGAGAACTACACTATAGACCATAATTAACATCATCATCATCATCATCATAATCATCATCCTCCAGTTCAAAACAACCATTAGTGGAGGGAACTTGTAATATACAAGAAAGATAAGTTCCCATCTCCCTTTTTATTTATATATATTTTTTGAGGTTCTCTTGATGTCTTGTTTTTGTCAATTGTTTTTTTTTTTTTATACAGTATCCTCCCAATCAACCCGCTATACTGTCTATCTTAAAAAAAAATAAAAGAAAATAGAGAGAGAAAGAGAGATTTTTTTTATCCACCAAGAGCTATATTATTTTCCTTTTATTCTGTTTTCTTTTCTTTTTGTATTAAATATTCATGCTATTTTTTTTTTATATTATTGTTATTATCATTATTCGTTTTGCATAACCACTGATTAATATCGTTTCCTTATTTAATTTTTTTTTTTTATCAAAATAAACAGACAATGCGTTGATTTTCTTTAAATTATTATATTTGGTCTTGAAGAACTAAGAGCTATGACACTCGGCCAGGCAAAGAGCTGTAATCCATATTAAAAAAAATAAATAAACCAGTGGGTGTTTTTACTTTTCACTTCAAGAAAAAAAAAATAGCAGCATTATAAGAAAGGTGACACCGATGGACTGAACTTTCTCTCTAAAAGTCTTCCTCTCTCTCTCTCTCTCGCTCTTCCTCCTTCTCTCTCTTTCTCAAAGAATGGTCAAAGTTCATAACAGATGGTTCAACCATCCAGAGATTCACTGGTGCTGCCAACTTCATGGATATTTTCTTTTCATTGGAGGAGTCGTTCAACATCCATCACCACATGATTCTATCTTCGTAAACAACTGAAAAAGAAAAAAATATAACATTTCATTAGATTTCAAGAATATCAATTTATTAGACTACATTTTACTCTATATAAATAAAAGTTATATCCCATGGACTTAGGGGTGCTTAATGCTAAATCAATGATTAAATATTAACTTATTGCTTTTTTTTTTTTTTTTTTTAAATTGTTTCAGACAAAGCATGAAGTTACATAAAATGAGTAAAAAAAAAAAAAAAAAAAAAAAAAATAGTACATCAATTCCAAAAGCTTGCCAATAATAAGTGTTAGATGGTAAAGATTCTGACACAGAAAACAGCAATTTTTCCCTCTTTGTCAGAAACATCGCTCTTGGAATGTGAAGGCGAAAGGGCAATATAAGGAAAGCGAGAGTTACATGGCTGCTAAGATTAAATCCAGTGTCCATTTTCTACTCTTTGAATTATAGGATGGGGTCAAATTAATAAAAAAAACTCTGGATACTTGAACTAGAAATAAATGTCTGATCATATTTTTTATGCTTTTCTCCCTTACATCTTCATAATTTTCCATCGTATCCTCATTTTATCAACTGAAAACTCGAGGTGTTCTCTGATCAATCCATTTCGAAAATAGGTTTTCATTTTTTTTTTTTAAATTAAATATTAATCCCTAACTGCATTGAACGGATACCATAATACTTAATTTGTTGCACCTTACCATAAAGGTCCATACAAAATTGCAGCCAGATTGGCCCAGTAGTTTCCAAGAAAACTTCCAGAATAAATGCTGTATTGTAGTGACTAATCCCTATTAATCCATAACTGCATCGAACGGATACCATAATACTTAGATCACTGCACCTTATAATAACAAAAGTCCATACATTTTTCAGATAGATTGGCCCTACTATCTGAATTGGACCTTCCAAGAAAAAAAACGGAATTAACAGATAGACAAAACAAGAGAAATATAATCTAGATATATAGACATAGTTCTAAGGATAGTTTTTACTAGGTTTCCTTTTTATTAATAACTGTAAAGTATTAACTTGTTGAGAAATACAAAACACTCTTTAACATATGAAGTTATCTCGCCGAATTTTAAGTCAGACCTAAATAACAATCTATCTGACATATCGATATTTGATTCTGATGAGGCTATGTTTTCATTTTTTCTTCCACTATGTAATATAGATACAATTTATTTTGTGTGTGTACACATGAGAAACAGAAAAAATTGATGAAAAATAATTTTAAATAAATTAAAATATCTACTGACCCATCAAAAATTCAAACAAGGTATTATTATAACTATAAAGTATATAAATATTGTAATTTATTTTATTTTTCATCATCAGTTCTTATTTTGTAATTGCTCTATCTAGTATATTGAGCTTTTTATTATATTGATAGGCTCCAATTCTAAGATAATATTTAAACAGTGGAACCTCTAGATACAAAATTTTCAGCGTATTCTTAAAAAAAAAAAATTTTTTTTTTTTTTTTACACACGTTCACTCCAAACAAGGCATACCACCACTTAGACATAATGGGGCTACTACTTGGGACCCTGTCTAGGAAAAATTAACAAGATATTTGTTTACGTTACATTTAGGATTTGCATATCAGTATAGTCAGGGAAGTAGATAGCAGGAAGAGAATCCCAAAGTCTAGCTGTTCGAGACAAGAAACTATTAGAATAGAAAGTTTTCTGCCATTTAGGGACCTCAATAGTGAAGAATTGAGATTTTATTATTAAGCAGATTTGTCAAGGGTTATTTACGTCAAGGGGGTACAAGTGTAAGTCCATAAGAACACATTCCATTAAGATATTTGTAAAACAGGAACAGAGATGCAACATTGTGGCAATGGGACAGGGGTTGGAGCTTAGTTGACAAAGTGGGACCTATTAGAGTGAAACCTTTTTTTGGCCCCTATCCAAGAGGGAGAGACTAGTGGTAGATGCACCAACCCAGATGCGGCAACAATACTCCATGCATGCGTGAATGGTGGCCTTGTAGAGATACAGGATACTCTCAGGTGTGAGTAGTCTTCTAGTTCGATAAAGGGAACCCACCTTCTTTGCAGAAGCTTTTGCAATGTCCTCAATATACTTGTCCCAGTTCCTATTACCCACAAATGTTAGGCCAAGGTGTTATAAGGAAGAATTCTCAGCTAGAGTGTTATTTTTCATGGACATATGTGGTTGGAGAGGCAGCTTGTAATTGCTACAGGAGAGCAGCTTAGTCTTATTAGTATTAAATGTTACCAACTACTTGCAGCCCCATCCCACTATGGTCCGAGGTCATTTTGTAACGCTTATACCATTGTCTTAGATTTATGTACATCTGTTCTTCCCTCGGGCATGTTATAGTGCACTGTATCATCAGCAAATATATCTTGGACACAATATTATCAGGGAAGTCGTTAATGAATATCAGGAATAATACTGAGCCACTCTCTCATTAATGTTATGCTGCTTGGATATATGTCCGTCAATGAAAACCTGGAGGGTCCTATTGTCTAAGAAGGATATAATTATATTTAGTATACATCCAGTTATACCATAGCATTTAAATTTCATTACCCGCCCTTTGTGCCAGACTTTGTCAAAGGCCTTGGATATATTTAGGGTTACAGCTCCGCCTGCCTTATCCATTACATGGTATATGTGTTCAGAGAGGGGAGGAGACTAATAGGGTGATAATTGAGAGGGTAAGTCCTTTCACCAGAATTCTTGTACACTGGTACCACAGAGGCCATCATCCAGCTATTAGGGAAGCAAGATTCAGCAAGACATTTATTGTAGAACTTGGAAAGTACGGGGGCTAGCTCAGCTGAGCATTTCTTAATTAGTATAGCAGGGATGAGATCAGGCCCACACGTCTGGGAGGTGTCTTTTATGATATCTCAGAGACTCAGAAAACGGGGATTTTCACATCATCTAGTGTGACTTCAGTCTGCATAGGGAAATTTGGGAGAGAATTGCTTGTTGGTTCTAAGGTGGAGTTGGAGGCGAATTGTCGAGCAAGCAGTTCCACCTTCTCAGTTGCCGTGCATGCGACCTTCTGGTTGGAGGATAGTGGAAGAATTACTGATTGCCCTATATTTACTTATTTACTACACTATTATAAATTTCCCAGAAATCCTATCTTTTGCGATTCTATGTGTTGCTTGATTATTTTAGCATGTTTCCTTTTGGCTGTTGCTATTTCTCTCTTACAATGAAAATAACGATAGAGCAGAGACAGGCTCACAACATCTCTTCTGTGGGAAAGAAGCTGCAGGGAAGAGAAAAGGTTATCACCTATTAGGTTTGGAATCTGTCAAGGCAGGATAGGAAACACTGAGCAGCTCTTGGCCAGATTTGGCAACAGTACTCCATTTTAGGATGTACTTGGCTTCTATACAGACAGAAAGTTGCATCAGCAGTGATATATCTCTTGGAATGATCCAACCAATTTTCTGGTGAGCTTGGCAACAGATTTGATGTATACATTCCATTTCAGGCCAGGAGTGAAGGTCAATCCCAGAAGCTTGTCAAGACAATAGCTATTTATTTCAATTGGCACCCAGATGGGGGTCAGAGCGTTGATGACGAAAAGAGAGAAGTTAGATTTAAATGCTTTAAATGCATTAAAATTACCCAGACACCTTTTTCCCCATTGTACCATGTGCTCAAGGTCAGAAGAGAGACAATCAAAAAGATCTTGGTCACTGCCTGTTGTTATAGATAGTAGTGTTGTTTGCATAAATATCTACAAATGATCTAAGAATGTGATTTGGGAGGTCATTGATAAAAATTAGGAAGAGAGTTAGGCCCAGGATGGAACCCTGAGGGACATCAGCATCGATACTATGAGCTTTTGATTTCTACCCTTCGATAACTACTCATGAATCTATCAGAGATGAAGAAATTGATACTTGAGAGGACATTTCCAGCCATTCCGTAGCTGACAATCTTGTGATTACATTTTATTTTGATTTTATTTTCAATGATATTTCAAAGAATTTATGATATTTTTATTAATACTTAAAAAATAATTTAAGAGTATTTATTTCAATTTTATTTTTAATCCTGCAACACAAATTTTTACTGGACATAAAAAATATTATTTTAAAACCCTTTTCAATAAATTTTTAATATTTTCATGGATTTATTTTAATAGAAATAAGGCCTTTTCTAAGGCAAAAGTCAAAATTTAAGAACTTTTTAAGCTTGTGCGAACCGTTATCAATAATATTTGTAATATTTTTTGCAAAATCCGTTGCTGAATTAGGATTTTAGTTTTACTGATAGTTTAATCTATATAATTATAAAACTCAAATCACCTTGTAACGGGTGTTGTAACCCAAAATCTGGTTTACAACTTCCGATTGCGCATGCGTACATAAACAAATAACCAATGTGACAATAAAACGTATTGTTTTACTGTGTACGTTTTCAGCACCCCAATTGTTTTGTTTTTTTTCGCGTTTAAATTATCTAAATAAACAATTGTTAATACAGTCTGCTTTTTTTTTTACATCGTTCATTTCCGTATTACGTTTAAGTTATTTTAACGCAATTTTCTTACAAATAAATCTACTTTAACCCGTTGACAACCATAAGAGCATTTTACAACGGCGATTTACCCACTGCTTTCAGTTTTTAAAAAGATTTATTCTCCATTTTTTAATACATCTTTATTAAAAAACATTTATACATTTTCTTCTACATTACCAAAATAAATAAATAACCCTGAAAATGTTTTTTAAATTGCGCTACAAATAAATAATCAACGTGACAATAAAATGTATTGCATTACCGTGTATGTTTTCAGCATCCCAATTGTTTGCTTTTTTGCATTTAAATTAAAAGATATATCAAAATTTGAATTGAATTTACCTTTAAGTATTATGGTATTTGTTCAGTGCACATTTACCTATAAGTATGGCAAACAACTTATAATTCAATGGCTGTAAGTTTTTTCAAAAACAAACAATTATAAACAGAATGACTCATAGAAATCTATCTATATTCTTTTTTCATTTTAATATACTTTGATAGAAATGTTTCTGTTATGTCACAAAAAACTATTTTCTTTACATCACAAGTATCATGCTCATATATTAATTCCATAGCTAATATAACATACTGACCCAACCGGTGATGTCCAGTAATCAATAAAAATTTATAATTTTCTAGTACCAGTAATGGAAAATTTTCTTAAAAAAAAAAAAAAAAAAAAAATTCAAATTTAAATACCCCCCAAAAGTTTTGATTTTATAGATTTCAATTAATCATACCAACATTAATCTATCTCCAAATAGAATTAAGAGAAATGCCCAGCAAAAAAAATCATAGAAATTTAATTGCAAAAAGATTTAAAAAAAAAAAAAAAAAAAAAGTCAGTGAATCTCTCTTGATATAATTAGAATCAATCGTTAAGTATAGATTTCAAATTTGACCATAATGCCTTGAACGTATTTAGCAACTGATTTCACATGAACATTGCTTGACTCATGTATAAAGATTAGCAGGCTGTCCGGCATTGCCCGATCATAAAATAAGCTTAAATACATTTTAAGCTACGTAGATTTCGTACTTATTATAATAGAGCAAATCCGCTATTGATTATTAGATTGTTTCTGATATATAGTAGTGACTCTCATCCCACCCTAGTACAGCCCGATCATAAAATATGCAGATTTTCTATCTCTATTTATTTAATGGATTATTTTAATTATCAATACTTAATGAAGACATTCAGATACAAAATCTATCTAAGAACACTGCCAGACACATAAAGTATCTTTGTGTGAAATTTCATTAAAATTAACCCAGCCGTTTTCGAGTCCATAGGAAATAAATTCATACACAGCCAAAATTCCTTTTATATAATAGTAGATATTATGTTACAAATTTGGTAACATTGAATTCTCTTACTCCCATGCCATTATTCCAAATTCATGACAGTGGGCTGCCATCAATAGACTGCCTCACCAACACCAAATAGGCATGATTAAAAAAATAATAAAAAGCTACATAAAATCCTTTAAGAGAGAATTTTAGGCGCTTCTACACTATTGGGACGAAATGTAAAATTTGTGGGCGTTTCTACAGAATTGGGATGAGATTTTCAGAAATCATAATACTGAATTTCATATGAAAACAATGGTATCTATGTTATTCCTCGTATTTATAAGATAATTATATCCAAAAATTACAAAAATTGATAAGGTAGAAAATTATTTATTAAAGAAAATAAAAAAAATAGAATTTGAGTTCAAAAGGGAGGTAATTTTCCGTTTTGATTTAAACAAGGTAGCAGCAATTTTTCACCTGCTAACACGATTAAAGTTGTTTTTTGTTTAATAATTCAGTAATACTCAGGTAATTTCGACTGCATAATTTCAAAACTACCATTGTAACTTAAAAAAAGGAAATCCATTATTCCCACTCTTTTTGTTTTTAATATCGATTTGTAATCAAAAAAACATTATCTTTCCTTTATTTTAACTTAAATCATCTGACGATATAGACGGATAATTTTTATCTCGTCTATTGAAATGAATTAAGTTAATACACCCGAGGCTGAAATAATAACATATATATATGTGTATATATGAGAACAAAGAATTAATAAAACATGTTAAAACACTTTAAGAAAAGTTAAAAACAATTTTCAAAAAGGAAACACAAATTAAGTGGACTGTCCTTAATCTGCAGAGTTCCGAAAGAAATACTTTCCTTCTCATCAGAGGGTAGGAATTAACAAAATGCGGAATCGGATTTTGCTTGCAAAGTATTTAATGAATATACAAGTAAGCCATAGAGCTTACTTGGTAAAAGTTCAAAAAAATAGTGAAGCAGAGGGGATGGGGAAAAAACAAAAAATGATTTCACGTGAATGGATGGTTGGGTGAAGAGTAGAATATCCAATAAGAGTAAAATCCAAGAAAAGTTGGTTAAAGTTTGGTATTCAGAAGTAAAAATCCAAAGGAATCGCGTTATTGGAAGATATTTCGATGTCATCCAAAAGGCAAAATTCCATGAAATGATTCACAAATGGATACAAGGAAAAAAAAAGTTCAAAATATTATTATAAAAAAAAAGATAAATTGTGCATAGAATAAAGAAATGGAGAGATTTCAAGACGCTTTTGTTGAAGCCGACTTTTTAAATATGAATAAAGAAACAGAAAAGATGAGTGGTGATTGAGTTATTTTTAGAATAGAAAAGGCAATGTCACAATGACCCAGACAAAATAACGTTGAAGTGGTGCAACAATTATAATAGGATCAGTTCATAATCATGACTTGTGCTTTTTATTATTTTTTAATTTTTATTTTCAAATTATTTTACTTATTAGGTAACTGTCTAAAAAAGGCCCTTCTGGATTTATATTAAGTACAATACTTAGTTCATAATTTTTAATATATTCATAGTGTATTTTTAATCTTATTTCTAAGGTTCCATTCTTGCCTGAATTGATTTTAACTGGCGAATCTACTCCCCATGTTATAAAATAAAATAATGAAATTTTGTAAGGGGGACCTGCATTTAAAAAAAATAAAAATAAAAAGTTTTTTTTAATCCTTTCATAATTTTAAACAGGCTTTAATCTGCCTTTAAAATAGAAATTACTAAAAAAATGATTTATTTATTATTTTATTCCTTTTCTATATTCTGTGCTATCTACTCGCTTGAAACTCTACTCTCCCAGATTTGTCTTGCATGTCGTCTTATTTGTGACATATTAATAGTTAGCAATATATGTATAGATATAATAGAAAATTGGAAATACGCATCTCTTTTTCTAACACTCATCACGTTTTGAAAGGGGGTTTGTACGTTTTAAATCATTAATATGGAAACTGAAAATTATACCATCTCAAATAAAAGGAAGTATTAAAATCAAAGCCCACTTTTTTCTCTTAAGGCAGATCCTCCATCCCTCCCTCTCACTGCTCTCAAATAAGCACTAATCTTTGCACCTCAATTCATTCCATGTTGAGACACTGATCTTTTAGCTCACCAACATGGGCCACTCGAAGAACACCAAGTTAAGTGCATCTTTCTATCCATGTTGCATGTAGTCTTCCTATGTAGATCTAGTCCTACCATTTTTTGTTTCTTTGCTTTATATTCTCTTACATATTCAAGTAATTATTAATATCCTATTCATTCATTTTAAAACAAATTAGTTGCTAGAGATAGGTTTTCTCACAGTACTTGAAAGATACAATTTCTTGTAAATGTTAATGGGGAATCTATCACCAATTCTCTGCTTATTTATGTAGAATAGAGAAAAACCTTAAAGTAAGATACTCAATATCTTTATCCATGCGGGAGCACAGAAATACCTGTTGTAGAAACCAGGCGCATAGTTACCCTTATCGGTGTGATGGACCTGTAGATCTTGTCAGATTATTCAAGAGAAAGAAAACTCTGATAATAAAACTGGGGGAGGGAGGTCTCCTCAGTCATGGACGACAACCTTCCTAGAGCTGGTGACTCAAATCCTCGGTTTGAAAACCTAACTCTGCCTATCGCCGGCTTTCACACTCCTTCTTTGTCTATTAGCCAGGCGTAGAGGTACAATACCAGGGACTCACCTGAGCCACCCTGTGCTTGGCCTTGTTTCCTGACTAGAACAGTGAACGCCGTTCCCTATTCCCTATTTTAAATTTCTCTCTTTCACTTAGAAACTGAGCAAATTGGTTTTGCTTGCATGCCACTTGTGCTCACTTGACTTGTTTGGGCCAATATTGTTTGAGAGGTTGAGGATACCGGATTGACAGTTTGTCTGGCTGCTGTTTCCGACTGACGGTACAGGAGCCCTAACTCTATAGTAGTACTTAGAGCGGCTGCTCTATCATCAGTTGTATAATATCAAGATAGATGTAGTGCTATGTCGCGCATGGAAAAGGACCCTGTTGCTATTTCTGGTTGGCTTTCACGAGGCCACAACTTTCTAGACAGGACTCAGCTAATGGACCACTATGTGTATACTTGGCGTCAAAACCAGCCCACTTTGCTGAACGCTTTTCCCCTAACTTTACAATGAACAAAAACGTAATGAAATGACAGCCCAAACAAATATATAAAACCAGACAACCACCAAAACAAAATCAATTCGCCTTCATCCTTGAGGCTCGCTTTCACAAATATCCATGGGCTTAGAGGTAAAATAGATGATGTAGAGTCTTTCCTTTTAGTAAACTCCCTGGATATCTTAGCATTAAGTGAAACAAACTTACAATCTTCAATCCCCTGTAACTACTTTAACATGGCAGGGTACCTCCCACTTTGTCGTAAGGACTCAGATAGATATATGCACGGGATTGGAGTCTATATCCGTAGCACCTTTAACTAGAGAGAAAAATCTTGAATCGGATGACCAGACTTTTATGTGCTTTCAACTAACATTTCATCACTGCGTTAGTTACTTATATTTTCTCTACCGTTCTCCCTCAAGTCAGGATTGTAACCTAATCTGTCATGTCTCTGATAGTATAGATGTAGCATCCTTGGATAGTAATGCCCAAATACATGTGTTTGGTGATTTTTATGTCCACCATAAAAATTGGCTTGGTTTCTCAGTTTACACAGATGTACCTGGATGCTCTACTTATAGCTTCTCTATATCCCATTCCCTCACACAGACAGTAATGTTTCCAACTCGCCTACCAGATCATGAACCTCAGCAGGCTTCACTTATAGACCTATTTCTCTCCACAGTACCTGAGGATTGGGTGACTAATGTCCGCAATCTACTAGGAAACGCAGACCACATAGTGGTATCAATTGACATCACATTTAAATCCCAACCTCAAAGTAAGGAACCATTGCTCAAAACAACAAGCTACTACAACAGGACTGACTGGGAAGCCATTAGAGAACACATCCGAGATACCCCATGGACCAATATCTTCTCTCTTCCTGCTGAACAGTGTGCCAATGAGAAAACTGAATGGTGCAAAGCGGGCATTGAAGCGCATGTTCTCACACGGAAGTATCATAGCAAGCTCCACTCAACCCCATGGTTCACTGCAGACAGCATGCATTCCGGCAGTTTGTCAACAACAAATAGGCAAAAATTCGTAGATACTAGAAATCGTTATAGAGAGAAATAGCGACAGCCAAAAGGAAGCATTCTGAAATAATCAGGGAACGCTTTAATCGCAAAAGATAGGAAAATCTATAATAGTGTAGTGAATAAAGGGTAATCAGTAATTTCACCACTAAGCAACAACCAGAAGGTTGCATGCACGGCAATGGAGAAGGCGGAACTGCTTGTCCCGCGATTCGCCTCCAATTCCACCTTACAGCCAACAAACAACTCCCTCCCAAAATTCCCTATGCGGACTGAAGCTACATTAGATGATGTAAAAATCACTCCTTCTCATGTCCGCGATATCATAAAAAACTTAGACACCTCTAAAGGCGTGTGGGCCTGACCTCATCCCTGCATTACTAATTAAGAAATGTTCAGCCGAGCTAGCTGCCATACTTTCTAGGCTCTATAATAAATGACTTGCTGAATCTTGCTCCCCTAATAGCTGGAAGATGGCCTCTGTGGTACCAGTGTACAAGAATTCTAGTGAAAGAACAGACCCTCTCAATTATCACCCCATTAGTCTCCTCCCACTCTTTGCTAAAATCTTTGAGACCTTAATTAATCAAGCACTAGTTCACCACCTCGCAAAAGCAAATCTTTTCTCTGACAAATAGTATGGATTCAGGCAATGTCATTCTACTGCAGATATTTTAACAGTCATCTCTGAACGCATATACCATGTACTGGATAAGGCAGGTGAAGCCAGGGTTGTAGCCCTTAATATATCCAAGGCCTTTGACAAAGTCTGGCATAAAGGGCTGCTAATGAAAATTAAATTTTACGGTATAATTGGCCGTATACTAAATATGATTAGATCCTTCTTAGACAATAGAAGCATACAGGTTGTCATTAACGGATGTACATCCAAGCAGCATAACATTAATGCGGAAGTGCCTCAGAAGTCAATCTTTGGACTATTATTATTCCTGATGTTCATAAAAGACCTCTCTGATAATATTGTGTCCGAGATGGGTATATTTGCTGATGATACAACGCTCTATAATATGCATGAGGGAAGAACAGATGTATATAAATCTAAGACAATGGCAGAATTGTTAAAAAATAACCTCCAGACTATAGTAGAATGGGGCCGCAAATGGATGGTATCATTTAATGCTAGTAAAACTAAGCTGCTTCTTTAACAATTACAAGATCTCTCTAACTCCCTATACCCATGACAAATAGCACCCTACCTGAGAATTCTACCTTCAAACTCCTCGGCCTAATATTTGCGGGCAATATGAACTGGAACAAATACATAGAGGACATTGCAAAGGCTGCTGCAAAGAAGGTGGGTTCCTTCTGTTGAGCTAGAAGACTACTCACGCCTAAGAATATCTTGTACTTTTACAAAGCCACCATTCGCATACCATGCATGGAATATTGTTGCCACATCTGGTGCATTTACCACTAGTCTCTCCCTCTTAGATAAAGTCCAAAAAAGAGTTGCCAATCTAATAAGTCCCACTTTATCAACTAAGCTCCAGCCCTTGTCCCATCACCGCAATGTTGCATCACTGTGCCTGTTTTACAAATATTTTAATGGAATGTGTTCTGATGAACTCGTTTCACTTGTACCCCCTCGACATACATATCCCCGACAAACCCGCTTAGCAATAAGATCTCACCCCTTCACTGTTGATGTCCCTAAATGCCAGAAAGCTTTCTATTCTAATAGCTATACTTTGGAATTCCCTTCCTGCTGCCTGCTTTCCTGGCCGTACTGATATGCAGAATTTTAAATGTAACATAAACAAATATCTTGTTAATCTTTCATAGACATGGCCCCAAATAGTAGCCCATTACGTCAAAGTGGTGATATGCTTTGTAAGGGGTGAACATGAGTAAAAAAAAAAAAAAAAAAAATATGCCTACAGTTTTTTTTTTAATGGGTGCTTGACCCATGTTTCATTGCATAGATGAGAAATGTTGATTTATTGTTTCATCAAACAACTCATCAGAGGCAAACTGCAACAAACAGATGAAACAAAAACGAAGTATATCCAAAGTAAGGAAGATGGAAATCCAGACGACTTGAAAAAAAGGCTAACTATTCAGCACTAAGGCCCAAGAGAACCGCTTTACAAAAGCCAAGAAACTCCCATGTCAAACTGGAGATACTCTGGTTTTCTTAAGATGGAAAAAACTTGCATGGGCTAACATACAGAACAAGTGGTTAGCTTACAGCTGATTTGAAGTCTCACGCATCATCAAAACCAACTTTTCTCAAATTGTGATGGTCTTTTTGGGTGTGTTTCCAGTGGAGGCAATGCCATGCTATCCACATTCTCAGAAAAAGACTCAAACTCAATTCAGAGGATTATATTGAGTTCGTGTCTGCTCTTGTCAAGCACTAGGTAAAGACTGTGTTCGGCAGCAATGCTCAACTATATGTCACACCTGAAAAACCAGAAATGTCTGAGAACTTCCATAATTTCACCAAATTCAACATTAGCCTCTGCTGCCTAATTTAAACTCATATACGTTTATGTATTGAGCATAGTTGAGAAAGACAACAATTTTACAGTCTGTCAACATCAAATATAAACATCAATTCCCGGCCTTCTGGCTGGGTAGCATCTGTTCTGTGATTTGTCCTTGGTCAATGTAGGGAAAACCCTTCATACTGAGACAATTACTATTTATTTAAACTGCCAGAGTGCCCCCCCCCCCGCATTAAAAACAAACTTGTGTCTAATTTGCTTTCATGGGGAAGCAAATAAATAAAACATCAAATATAAGCTGATTGCAAGGGTCAAATTAGTATTTAGTAGATATATGTTGAAAGACTCAGATAGCCATACTGTTGTCCAATGTTATTACCACTGAATGGAGAAGATGAGTGCAAGAAGACCATATGTATACAGGGCTTTACATTGCGAGTGAAACAGTCGCATTTGCAAGTGATTTTTCAAAGTGGCGACTAGACATAATGAAACGCTTATCTTTTGGCGATTGTGTTTCTTTCACTGACAATCTTCCAAAGCTCACTACGGAGTGAAAAATATCTTATTTTTTTTATTTTTATTTTTTAATAAAACGAACAAAGTTAAATTATTTAAACAAAAAAAGTTTAATATAACAATATACTCTTTTTTTTTAACGAAGGCTGTTTAAAAAAAATATCTGAAGAAATTAGAATGTTTATACCTTCAAGTATCAACATAAAATTTGTTGTATATTTAGAATGACACTTATTTAAAAAACACAGAAAAATCTTTATGATGTACATACTCGTCACAGAACGAACATGTCATATTCTAACAATCATGTGGGCTTGGCTAGTAACTTTTCTATTTGGCTAGTAAACGAAAATATTTAGTTGTCAAAGGTCAACTAAAGATAAATTTGTCCGTAGAGCCCTGGTATAGCTGCACAACCCAGCTGAATGTCACATCTCCATGGTAAAAAAGACTTCATTAGTTCCAAAATTTGTTTCTACCACTTGTCTGATTGCAAGTTCATGAACCATTATGTGCTGATAAAAACGTTAACTGTTCCATTTTCTACACTAAAGACAAGATAATTGCCAGGATTAAAGTGTGTATCTTGATGGAAATTGAAAGTGGCATGTTTCAGGTTGGGGTCCAGAGCAGCTTCTTTAAATGTATTCAGTAAAAGATTAAAAAAAAAACAACAAAAAAAGAAAACAACAAAAACACTGTTTCATCCCAAGCAAGGTATATTGCCACTAGGATTTAAGAGGTCATGTCTTATAGGGGTTTGTGAGGAGTTAAATAGCAAAATGTCTGTTCACATAACATTTAAATTTCTGCATGTCAGTACACTCAGGTAAGCAGGAAATAGCAAGGGAATTCCAAAGTCTAGCAATCTAAGGGAAAAAACTATTAGAGTAGAGGCTTTCTGGTATCTAGCGACCTCAGTAAAGGGGTAGGATTTTTCTATTTATCAGGTTAGGAGTATGTACGTTTTGGGGCATATATTTACAGAATACACTTTGAATTGTGAGAACACATTAATCATAAGTGAAAATGATACAGTTTTCGGTACTTATGCAGAATATAGACCCCTCACCCAATTCACATTACTGCAACCCCACTGACTATCACATTTGAGGCACAGTTGAGAACGAGATCAACTATACTGCTTGCAACATCAAGGACGAGTTGATTAGCAGGATCAAACAGACTTTCATGTGTCTCACAAAGGATGCTGTGAAGATCATATGCTGCAGGTTTATTTTTTGCCTAGAGGTTATGGCAGAGGCTCTGGGTAGCTTCTTCAAATGAGCTACATTCAGCAAAAAAATTCCCTAAGAGATGCACTTTAAATTTTGAGAATTAAAAAAATTATTGGCCAAGATATGAGTTTTTTTTTTTTTTTTTTTTTTTCTTTGTTAGCACTTCAGATGCATGAATTATTTAAAAGAAATTAGAGAGGGATACATTTCTGGAATTTAAAGTGTATTTGTTCAAAAATTAAATAAAGGATTCCATTCAAAATTATGTACAGATTGACGAGTTTGACAGAAATAAAAAACATACAAAAACATTATTTAAATGAAGAGTTACTGCTTTAAGACTTTGCACTGGTTTAGTGCATTTCTTTTAATGATATAAACAAAACTTTTTTGTGAAAAAAAAAAGTAAATATTTTCATAAATGGCAATCGAACCAATTGTTTTTTAATTTTAATTATTATTTAACTGAAAAAAAAAAAAAAATCAAATATGTCAAATTCACCAATAAAATAACATTTATTTTATGTTTCTAAATTTTTTAGATAAATATTGATAACTTGGACTCTTTGGACTACTGTTCTCATCTTGGGTGTGATTCACACAAAGTTACGTTCAATGTAACTCCAGATTTTTTTCAGGTGTATCTTGTGGAAATCTGGAATCTGTGTATGGATTTTGAACAGAACCAATTTATTTAATATTTAATTTGCTCTTGTTCCGTCAGCCATGATCAGGTAAGTTTAAGTAATTTTTAACCATATTCTTAGTATCGCCAGGATCAAATCTTCAATCTCAAGAGTATTGTTATTTAGAACTGATTATTACTTAGCACTTATTAGTAGGGCTGTGACAATAGAATATTCTTTTCATTCTTTTGACTCTCGGGTATATATCTGACACAGTAAGACACACTTAACCGAGAACCACATCCATCTACATAAAAATATATAAGATATTAACGGATATATACTCAAGAGTTAAAACAACGAAAAGAATATGCTGTTATAACAGCCCTACTTATTAGGTCATGGGTCCTTGCAGATAATTCTAGTATGAATTTGAGGAGCTTTAAACCAATTCTTGTTTTAAAATGTGTAAGCTTAGTACTTATCACATCTTTTCAACTTCCCAGATTTGATCTGAGTTATTAAGAATAACTTCAGAGAATTCAAATTTAAACTATCAGAGTAATAAAGTGTTTAAATGTTAAGTATAATTGAATAAAAATGTTATATAATATATATATATATATATATATATATATATATATATATATATATAATGAAATGTAGTTTGCTTGAAGCATTTTGTGAGTTATGTATAACTAGCGTGGGTGGCTGGCGTTGCTCGGGTGTTTGAAGGTGTGTGTTGAGAAAAGAAAAAAAAGTAGTAGTAGGCAGGCAGGCTCGAACCCCTACCACGAAGGAGGAAAAAAACGTGGAAAAAAAAAAAAGAAAAGAACGTGATGTCTTTGCTGTTGCATCCATCGCCAAATCAGAAGTGGCAAAGGTTTAAATTAAGGCTAGTTAATCGAAAAGAAGGGGATGACTTTTGAAAATATCGGTGAAAAAAGCAACCTCTCCCATTAGAAAAGTGTCCAGTTGAGGGTGAAAGAATTAATGTTTTTAGCCAATTTTTTGATAGTTGTCGTTCGAAGGGTTGAGCTTCAAAATGATACCAATCTTGTAAAAATCCGTTGTTTCTGTCGAAAGTTTTAGGCAGACATACAAACATACATACATTTAAACAGACAGGTGAGATTTAATTTATAGAAGGTAAGTGTTAGAAGGCTATCACAATGCAAAGAATGGAATGTTGTCAGTGTTGAGGAAGGAGGACAAAAACAAGTGATATATTTTAATCTTTAAATATAAATATGTATATACACATACATATATCTATTTAATGATTTTTTTTGTCAATAATAAGACTTACTTGAAAATGTAAACTTCTACACAGTGATGTACTGTGAGTGATAGTGTTTCATAATATATTTTGAGGAAAATCCGCTTTCTCAAATGGCAAGTGTTTCAAAACTTGCGATCTCAGGATTTAAAACACCTGCCATTTGAGAAGGCGGATTTTCCCTGAAATACTATCACACACAGTACATCATTGTGTAGAAGTTTACATTTTCAAGTAAATCTTATTATTGACAAAAATATATATATATATATATATATATATATATATATATATATATATATGAGCAAACAGTTAATAAAATATGTTAAAAAACACTTTGAAATGAGTTAAAAACATATTTAATCTGAAAAGGAAACACTAGATAAATGGATAGTCCTTAATCCGCTGAGTTTCGAGGAAATACTCTCCTTCTCATCAGAGGGTAGGAATTAGCAAAATGCGGGATCGGATTTTGCATGCAGAAGTATTTGATGAAACAACAAGTAAGTCAAAGATCTTACTTGAAAACAAAATAAGTTAAGCAGAGGGAATATGGTAAAGAAAAAGGTGATTACACATGAATGGATAGTCTGGTGGAAGATAAAAAATCCAGTGACGGTAAAATCCAAATGTAAAACTTCAAGAAAGTTAAAAGAATTTCCATTTGTACAAGTAAAATCCAAAGACATCCCGTAATTGGAAGAAGATGGTCCATAATAATCCAAAGGCAGAAATCCATGGAATAATTCACAAACATGTGTACAAGGAAAAAAAAAAAATAATAATATTAATAAAAGAAAAATAAGATGTGCTTTTCACTCTACTTCCGAGACATAACTATTATATGTATATATATATATATATATATATACACACACACACATACATACATACATACATACACACTCGTGAGCAAAAAAAAAAAAAAAAAAAAAAATGGGCCAAACAAATTTTATTGCACTAAAAGCTATATTGAACAAAGAACAATTGAACAAGGAAACTTAAACAAAACTAATAACACAGAACAAGACATTTACTTTAATAAATGCTTAGGATGGAATCGCATTCCCTTTTGATTTCTTTAAAAGATCAATCCTTTTAGACATGCTCTCAACCAAAGTGGAACACTGAAGAGGAGATGCTATTCCATTTGCTTTACACAGCTTCTCACAGTTTGTCATTGTTCAAAAAAGTTCTTCCAGCCAATGCATGAGATAATATGGGCCAAATATTCTTGATTTGGTTTAAATCGGGGCTTTGACCTGACCAAAACATTACATCAATTAAATTATCAGAAAACAATTTTTTGTGACTTTACCAGTGTGTGCAGAGGCATTATCATGTTGAAAGATAATGTTTTGAGATATTCCCAGCTTCTAGATACTTGGTAACAGTCCTGTTTTTAATATTCGAATTTATTCCTTTGCATTGACTTCTCACATCTAATATGTTCCCCAAATCCTGCTTCAGTAAAAGTTCCACATACCATTATCCCTCCATTCCCGTGTTTAACTGTCGTTTTTATGCAACTTGGCGAAAATTTTTCTCCAATTCTTCAAATGCACCGTTCGGTAGCATCAAGACAAACAATAACAAGAAAAAAATCTTGATTCATCTTACCAGAAAACATTCCTGAACCAGTCTGTATCTTTCTTACCATAACACGAGAAAAAGCTCTATCATTGATGTTCTTAGATAAAAATGGCTTCTTTGCACACCTTTTAGAAGAAAATTCCATTTCTTTTATTTTTCTAGATATTGTATATCTAGAAAGAGAATTTCCAGCCCGTTTTGAATTCTTTGCTATGATTAACATAAGTTTTCTTTCGATCCTTCAAAACAGTTAATTTAAGCGTGTAATTGTCCTTCAAAGTGGATGTTCTAGAGCGACCAGATCCAGATTTCCTTTTTACTGAACGTCCAACTTCGAACTTTTGACCAATTAGCTTCACTGCAGAAAGGTGTTTTCACATTTTCTTTTCTTAAAATATAAAAAATCTGCTTGTAAGTCATTTTGGGCTGCGTTAATCCTGCAATTCGGTTTTTTATATCCTCGCCAAGATACGGTCTTACCATTTTTAGGATTAATTTTTCCATTTATTATTATATGCTATAATAATAATAATGATCTAACAAAGAGCAATTTTCAGTTAAAATAAATAAAAATTCATGGGAAAATATTGAAAAATCGATTTCTTCTTTCTTTTACTCTTGGCCCATTTTTTTTTGCTCATGAGAGTGTGTGTGTGTGTGTGTGTGTGTATATATATATATATTTCTGTGGAATTATATTTTCTTATATTATATACCAATCCTTATTTAAGAAGCTCAATGGAATTACAGAGCAATATGGTGATTAAATGACAAAAGACTATATTCCAAAGTTCATGATGACCATCTTATAATTTATTCCTTTAATTCAGTTGACACTTACAATTCTTTATAGTATCTGTTTCGTAGCGCAAAATACATCATTTAATTATTATATCAATCAGTGAATCTATTTTGCCCTTACATCCTGGATTGATTGTTGCTATTTCTTCTGATGAATTAAGGGCATAATAGATTCACTGATTGATATAATTAAGTGACTGATTTTGCGCTAAGAAACAGATACTGTCAAGAATATTAAATGTAAACTGAATTAAAGGAATAAATTATAAGATGGTCAACATTATGAATCTTGAAATATAGCCTTTTGTCATTTATTCACTACATATGTGTATACATATTTATATTTATAGATTAAAATATATCACTTGCTTTTGTCTATCTTCCTGAACACTGACCACATCCCATTTCTTGCATTGTGATAGCCTTCCAGCACTTACTTTACACACACACACACACAAGGTTATTGCAGTGGATAGAAGCTCACTCAGAAAAACAATCTGGTTTTAATCTCAGCGAAAGATCATGTTTTGATAGTTGCTATTGTTTATAAACATTAAGAATTTATAAGCATAGACTGTAGAAAAAGCGATCAGGTTTTAATTTTTACCTGAAACATTGACCTGTCTAGCTAGACTAAAGAGTTATGATACAGTGAAAGTGATATATATATATATATATATATATATATATATATATATAACGTTTCTGTCTTAAAACATCAATATTTCATTCTTCTGAATAACCATTTCCGTTTCTGTAGCATTAGTCAATCTTGTTACGAAAAAGATTGTAATTTAATTTTTTCTCATATACTTTATGCTGTTCAGACTATTTTTCTGCAAGAAACTATCATTTTTATCAGTCACAAGTTTACATTAAAACTGCTGTCATCTTTGTTAGCATCAGCAAATGACAGCATTGCTGATAATAGCACATTACTGAATTTGTTATTAATAATTAATATTTACATAGTATAACATTATTTTCAATATAGAAACAAACTTGTAAAAAAAAAATTTTTTTTAAATTGCAAATCTTTGGAAACTTTCCAAATTCATTGTAATAAAACGTGATGTTATGCAGTCTCAAAAAACAAAAACAATACTGATTCTTTAAGGAAATTTGCAAATGATGTTTGATATTATTTCATCTATATATATATAAAAGTCAAAAGTGGTGCACATGTTTTTGTATGTCCAAGAAAGGCTTTTTTCTGGAGGAGGAGGGGGGGTTTACTATTTTTTAGAACTTTTTATATACTCCCTAGATCATAATATCTGATTTGTGAACGCACGTCATATCTACATTTATTTACATCGAGTGCGTGTTGATCTTTTTTGTATAAATAAAGCGAAACTCATCGAAGGAAAGCCGTCAGCAGCCTTTTGTAGACGCTCCAACAAAGATCAAACTCGGCGTGTGGTTCAGACCGGGTCTCCAGCTTGACAAAAATTGGTCAGAGGTACGGTCAACTCATGGGTTCCCAGAAAACTTTCGTTAAAGGGTAGAGCTGAGGCGTGGGCCATGTATGTCTTTCCTCTCATCATTTACCGACTGCCGATAATTCCTCTGCCTACACAACACTTAAAAGCTCTCATCAAACTCTTGTTCTCGCTCCTTTGGGACAGAGTTAAACACTGGTTGAGCAGACAGGTCTGTATTCAATGTCTGTGTGAGGGAGGCTTGGGAATGCCGGACTTGAAGTGCCATCGAGATGCTGACCTCCCTGAGCCACAATATGCAAGATGATTAACCATATCACTCCACGGTTACTGCCGCCTTTCCCGACCTCGTTCTCAACCCCTCTGCTAAGAGTGTCGAGCTATGCTAAAACAACTACCAAGGTTCAGCGACCTTGTGACTGCTACCTGTAGGGAACTCCACAGGGATCTAGTGAGGGGAGGCCAACTACGACCCGCTATGCGCGCATTTGAATTGACAGCAGAGTGACATCCGCTCTGCATGGAATTGAGCGCCGGGTTTGAGTCATCTGAACAATTCGGTTGTTGTCTTTTTCTGATTAGGATCTGATCGCTTTCTTTAAACACCAACTACGGGTGAAGATCAGATGTGATAGAAGAAGGCTGCATTACGTGGCATTTGACAGAAGATGGATACATGTAGAAAGTCTGTGTGTACGAAAAGGAGACAAATTTGAATACATGTTCCCTGCCTAGATGTGGAACGTGCAGTTCTGTCACCAATAATTAGCCTCTCAGCTAGCCGAGTGAGTGCTCAATCCCTCCCTGACTAGGAAGCCTCCAAGATCCGCACCCTCCCCTATCTGCAATTTTTATTTTCACCACTCTCTCTAAATTTCACCTATCTTGGAGAGAAAAACAAAAAAAAAAAATCAATCACTAACCCCCTCCACCTCACCCAATAATTTTTCTTTTTTCCATTTCATCCCATTTAGAGGGCATCCCCACTTAGAGACTGTCCTGCAGGAGCTAAGGTTCCTTTAGCGCCCATACTTACAAAGTTATTTAAGCGTTGTCTTAAGGAGAAATGCTTCCCAACACCTTGAAAAATCTCATCAGTATGCCCTGTATTTAAGAACTCAGGTGATCGCTCATCTCCCTCTCAGTACAGACCAATAAGTCTCCTATGCATCACAAGTAAGCTGCTGGAATCTGTTAAATAAAGAAGTAGTCAACCATCTCAGCAAAAATAACCTTAGTGACATGCTAGATCTACAGCAGATGTGCTTACAGTTATATCTCATAGGATTGGCGAATCCCTTGATGGAGGTTTCTTCTCTAGGGCAATTGCTCTTCATATCAAAGGCCTTTGATAAGGTATGGCATAAAGGTTTACTTCACAACTTCACAAGATCTCCAGTCATGGTATAGCTGGAAATGTCTTCTCAACTATTAAATCATTTCTCTCTGATGAGTAGTGGTCGATGGGCAGAAGTCAGAGGCTCTCAGTATTAATGCTGGAGCCTCTCAGAAGTTCATCCTGGGTTCAACTCTCTTCCTGATCTACATCAATGATCTTCCAAACCACATCCTTAGATCATTCATAGACATTTATGCTGACGATACTATCATCCATGGGCTTGACTTTTGCTCCTGATCTGAAATGGAACATGTATATCAAATCCATTGCCAAAGTCGCTGGAAAAATGGTGGGATCCATGGTAGCACTTCGAAGACTGTAAACGACCAAGTTATCTCTGACTCTCTCTCTCCTCTGAGCTTGAGTACATGGTACAATGGGGGAAAAAAGTGGCTGGTTACTTTTAATGCATCTGAAACCAAGCTTCTATCTTTACATCATCAATGCTCTGTTGCCCAGCTGCCATCAATCGAAATGAATGGCTCTTGTCTTGGGGAGGCTTCATGTTTTGACAAGCTTCTGGGCTTGACTTTTACTCTTGATCTGAAATGGAACACGTATATAAAATCCATTGCCAAAGTCGCTGGAAAAATGGTGGGATCTTTCTACCGCTCCAGTAGATATCTCACTCCTGATGCAATTCTCTACCTATATTAAAGTCAGGTTCGACCAACGATGGAGTACTGTTGCTACATCTCTGCAAGAGCTGCTAGAAACAGCTTATCCTGCCTTGACAGAGTTCAAAATAGACTTTGTAGCTTAGTGGGGGATGCCCTTTTCTCTTCCCTGCAACCTCTTTCCCACAGAAGAGACGTAACGAGCCTGTCCCTGCTTTATCGTTATTTTCATGGCAGGTGCTCATCTGAACTTCAATCTATGGTCCCCCCTCGGCAGACTTTCACGAAAAACACTCGTCTAGCCAAAACCACTATCAACATTTTCCCACACTGTTTATCTGTGCATACACCTAAACGTAGATTCCATGAACAGGGCTTCTTTCTTAGAACTGCTCGCCTGTGGAACTCTATTTTGCCTGCTTTCCAGCTGACTACAATCTGTCTTCAACTCCAACGTGAACAAGTTCTTATTGAACCGTCTCACCACTAATGTTTACTATGCTAAAATCACAATGGCTAATGCATACCCATTAAACCTCAAGTGACCTCTGGGCCTTGATAAGTAGTGACCCTCATGTAAAAAAAAAAAGAAAAGAAAAAAGAAAAAAAGTGGAACGCGCAGTCTATCAACTAGACGGGATTAGGAGAGGGTTCTACTAACCTCTTTTGTATTTTTTCTTCCCCCGCCCTCGACATAAATCGACTATTGTACCATTATGGTTATCTTTTTTTGTTTTTACTCGTAAATAAAAAATGTTTTGGAAAATTCAAAATGGCGGCCGACTCTCTCTTAAACACGGTAAGTTCGGGAAAAGGTGTTATAAATAATTAACTAGACAAAATACTGTTAGAAATTCGCTCAATATATATTACCGTGACATAGGTTGACATATTCGGTGTTTTTTAATAGTATTTTGTCTAGTTTATTATTTATAACACCTTTTCTCGAACTTACCGTGTTTAAGAGAGAGTCGGCCGCCATTTTGAATTTTCCAATACATTGGTAAACACTGCATGTTTTTCGAGCTGAATAAATATGTTACATTGAATAAAAACACAAAAAATATATCCAGTTTGGTAGAAAAGTAACTTATCTTGCCTTTGATAACATTTATTTGTTATATATTTGTTTTTTGACAACTTTTTCGAATCTATGTGTACAGTAATACAAACCCTGCATTTTTAGTAAAAGCATTATGTATTTACATGTCAAACTGAAACTAGTAAAAATTCTTATAATTACGTAAAATGATTGACTAGAAAAATAATTACAAGTAAAATTAAAATTTATCAAATTAAAGACTTATTATATTTGTTAATGTTGAGTTCTAAAGATTCAGGAGGAGATAACTGCAGTTTACGATTTTACAAAATAATTGTAATCTGCCATTTCAAATAATGAATGGCAGACCACTAATATTTCTTTCTTTATTTTTTTCGATCCAGCAGGTTTGCTACTCAATCATTTTACGTGATTATTAGAATTTTTATTCATTTCGATATGACATGTAGATATGTGATAGTGGTTTATATCTGAAATTCATTTTTTGAAATCCCAAGTACCAAAAATGAAACATATTCATCAATTCTGGTTTCTTAGTTACCATTTCATTATTTACAGCACAAAAGATATGGCTTGAATTAAAGTTTATAGGAAATTTAAAAAATTATAATCGAAGAGTTATCCTAAACAGAACACAACTTTTTATCATCGTTTAATATTCGCTTCCATGTTAGATGAAATTGGACAGGTTTTGCCTGATGGCTCTTCTCCAGGCCCCCCCCCCAAGTCTTGTGCAAGACCTGTTTGTAATCTCAACTTCCTAAGTTTTTTTTTGTTTTTTTTACAAAAGAAGTCATCAATGTTAAAGGCCCGGAGGCCATTCGTGGATAAGGATTAATGAGGGTACAGTAATCAATGGGAAAATGTCATAGTAATCATTAGTAGTGGAAATTTGGTAAATTGGATTACTTAAGAGGACGGCTCATCAAGAACGTGTTCACGTTGGACTTGAATACGACCCTATTGTAGTCAGTTGGAAAGCAGGAAAATGGAACAGTGATTGACTATTTAACATATTTGACAGATTCCAGCAACTTACTCATGAAAACAGAGGAGACTTATTGGTATGTATTGTATTATCCTTAACTAACTGACTTCATGTTTTACATGGTCTTCTTTTTAAATCAACCAACCTCAAGAAACCTACATCTGCTGACTGGATTTGCATCATCCATTTTTATTTGTATGTTTTCATTCTCAAGCCGAAGCATTTCTTTGCTTTTTTTTTTTTTTTGTCTCGTTTATATCAAATGATGGGACGATTACAATATTTTTTCTGATTCTGATACAGAGTGTCCAAAAAGTCACTGAAAGGTTTTGAACTTAAATAGATTGTTAATTTTTGATATCTTTTTGTAATTTTAACACAATCTGACTAACACATTGGGAAATTAAAAAAAAAAACAAGGACAAATGCAAAATTCAAACAATCTTTATGAAAAATAATGTCTTAAATGCTGCCCATTTTCAGCTTTGTATATTTGTGCATTTTCCAAAACATTATTCATGACAGATTGTAGAATCTATGGATTGTGATTTAACTGCCTTATTTCATTCTGCGAGCTGTCAGTCTTCGAAACATCAAGCTCCAAACCCTGCAAGAATTGAAGGAAAACATCAAGAACGAAATAAAGGAGTTAAATCGCAATCTAGAGATTCTGCAATCTGCCATGAATAATGTTTTGAAAAGAGCACAAATATGCAAAGCTGAAAATGGGCAAAGACATTATTTTTCATGAATAAAGATGGTTTGAATTTTGCATTAAAAAAAAAAAAAATCTCAATGTCTTTGTGTTAAAAATTTGTGTTAAAATTACAATTCAAAAGTAAAGAATCTATTTAGGTTCAAAACCCTTCAGTGACTTTTTGGACACCCTGTATAATTACCGATTCTGTTTAAAATTTTTGATTCCAATGCAATTATCGATTCTGATTCTTTTAAAACCTCCAAATATTTAGTTATAGAGTTTGTTCTATTTATTATTCTTATTCTCGGATTACAGTAAAAAAAAAAAAAACATGTAATATGTGCACATATTTTTAGAAACATAGAAAATACATTTGTGAGGGGGGGACTTATATATATTTTAGTTTTTGTGAGTAGTTTAAAATCAATAAATATCATTTTATCATTTGTATCAAGAAAAGAAAATCATGTTTCAAACAAAACAAACAATTAAAAAGAAATATTTTTGGCACTGGAAATTAGGTACAAGTTCCGATTTTTTTCTCTCCCAATTCCGGATTTCCAATTAATCGTCCCAACACTTTGATAACTACAGGGTGCAGGATATAACTTTATTTCATTGCTTTCATCAATGATTTGGGTTATATCTTTGGATAGGTTGTGTTCATATTAAATTTTTTAATTTCTTTTATAAACCAAACATTCGATAGCATTATATACATATATTTTTATTTTTGGAATCCTGTGAGATGAGGCTTCATAATTTGTGTATTAATTCTTTTTGCGGACTGTTATCCTACTCTTCATAGTTGCTCTTGTTTCACCAACACATCCTCTGGCCTTCTTCAGGTGATTAACCGTAATGGAACAGAAATGCTGAGTCCTGTAACTTTGGGACCTGTGGTGCAGTTGATAGAGGCGTTCTCTACGGTATGAGGTGAGTATTTTCTGAAGAGAGCGGTTTCAATCCTACCTAAGTAGGCCAAAGGATTAGTTGGTCAAAACGTGGTGGGACAACAACAACAACTATGGAAGGCAGTAATTACTGAGGATGAGTTACAAATCTTAGCATTACTATCCCATCACAGTTAATCACCTGAAGAAGGCCAGAGGATTAGCTAGCCAAAACGTCGTGAAACAACAGCTATAAAGATGAGGATAACAGTCTGGAAAAAGAATGAATACACATTCCATAGAATTATTTGTTTTGTAGCTTTACAATATATTTTAATTTAAAATGTCTTGATTAATCTTATTTTTTATCTTGTCTCATGTGTGAGGTCAGACATATTGTGATTGATTTCCAACATTTTCTATCGGTAGCCAATTTTGCTAATGCAGCCCACCAGGATTGGGTCATCATAAACCCTGTGTCTTTAATTGTCTACCACATGGCTTGAAGCCATCAAAGCCAATATAAACATTTAACCATAACTATGTACTTTAATACCATAACTATGTACTTTAATACCGAGTACTGTTGGTTTTCCAGAATGCCTCTTATATAAAAAGAAAGACAATAATACAGAAAAATCTTTATGATGTATGTGACCTGTGATGAAACAAAAAAATCATATTAAAAAAAAAATCACAAATTTATCAAGTGGTTTTATTTTTATAGAAAAAATAATTTTTAAACCCTCTTAAGTGATTAATGGGAAATTGTAGGCATTACAGGCTGATCTTCAAAGTTTTAATTGCTGTTGAGTCATCTCTCTTTGTTTCTTCATGATGGCGATGCAGGACAGTCCTTCCTCACTTACGCATAAATTTTGATTATCTTAGTTAAAAATACTACTTGATCAATTCACATGATTTTTGGAATATGACATCTCTAATTTCCAACAAAATTTGAACTCTATGGCTAATTGAGCTGCCAAAATAAATTTGGTACCATCATTTATGTTATGTGCCTATATTAAAAATTTTGGATCACAGTTGCAAAAGAATTTCTTTGCATCTCTGAAAATCAAGTAACATGTTATGGGACATGAGTCAAGTGTTAAACAGTTTCCGCAAACATCTGAAGAAAATAACTGCATAGGCAATAGTATGTATATATATATATATATATCTATAAAAGTGAAATTGTCTGTGTGTCTCCCTGTGTATGTACATTTCCCTACCAAATTACTCTGTCAATTTTCAGCGTACAAACTCGAGATTTGATATAAGGGGCATTGAGATTTGGGAAAATCTTTTTAATCCGTTTTTGGCCAGAAATTTGGCTATCAAAGGGTCAAAGTTCAACGATTTGACCATTGAAAACTACCAAACTCCTCCAACAATTTTGGGTCTAAACAGTTGAAATTTTAAATGTAGGTTTCTTGGATTTTTTAACTTGATTTGAGCCCAAAACAATAAATGTTAAGGGGTCAAAGTTTTAAAAATTTGACCTCTCAGCCAATTTTTGGCGTAAAGATTTGACATTTTAAAGACATAGGGCAAGTTTTTAATCAGTTTTTGGCCGAAAATTTAAGCTGCCAAGGGGTCAAAGTTCAAAAGATTTAACCTTTGCGGTCTCTAGCAAACTATTCAACCAATTTTGGGTCTAAACATTTGAAATTTTACATAAAGGGTATTCAAACATGCAGCAAGCTTTTTAATCAGTTTTTGGGCGAAAATTTGGCTGCCAAGAGGTCAAAGTTGAAAGAGTTGACATTTGCAGACTCTACCAAACTCCTCCACCAATTTTGGGTCCAAACACTTGAAATTTTAGATGTAGGTTATCCGGACATAAGTCAAGCTTTTTAATATATATATGCACATAAAGTTATTAATAGTACATACAGCCCGAGCAAAGATGAACTAATCTGCTAGTATATATATATATATATATATATATATATATATATATATATAAAAAAGATTATGACATTAAAAACGTTTTTTAAAATGTATAATTTGAATTATATATGTTTAATACAAACCTATTATAACTTTAAAAACTAATGGTTTTCATGTAAATTATCTTCCTTGAGTTGGTACCGTGAGCAAAAAAAAAAAGAGTGGTAGTAAGCAGACAGGGTCGAACCCATGACGAAATTGCAAGAAAATCTGACGTCTTACCGCTACTGTATGATACGACCAGAAGTTTAAACCCGAAGACCAGGCATTTTATTTATTTGCTTCCCCACGAAAGCAAATTAGACACAAGGTCGTTTTTAATGTGGGGGAAAAAGAAGCTCTCCCAAAAAAGGGGCACTTTAGCAGTATCCAAATAAATAGTAATTATCTTAGTATGAAGGGTTTCCCCTACATTAACCAAGGACCAATTACAGAACAGATACTACCCAAGCGAAGGCCAGGCATTTGCATAGTTTCGCTTTATTTATATGAAAAAGACAAACAGTTGAGACAAAGGTATGATGGGAATTTTGTTTAACTCAATCAAAAAAAAAAAACAAAAAAAAAAAACAATGTCCGTTTGCAAATCTGTATATAGAATAGACTAGCGAGGGGTACCCGGCGTTGCCCGGGTGTTTGGAGGTGTGTGTGAAAACTCCCCGGGGGGGGGGGGTTAAAATAATGATAAAAAAATGTTTTGGTAGGTAAGTATGAGGATCGAACCCGAACCGCTGAGGCAAAGTTGTAAATTAAAGTGTGAAAAAAAAAGAGTGCGACGGTTTTAACCATTGGGCCACTGCGAGATGCTAACGGAAACACGTTTGAATTTATTTAATTGCTTGGATTTGGCAGGTGCACATTTTACTGATTTAATGAGGTCAAGTTTGATTGTGGGATAGTATTTCATTTACTGCGGGAACGCTTTTTTTTATTTTTATTTTCCCAAGATGTTATAGGAAAAAGACTAACCCATATGCGGCGAGCGACAAATGTTGAATATTTATCTTCCTGAAGTCGAGCAAATTAAGTAGACAGGCGAGCTTCGTTGTTAACTCTGAGATATTACGATTTATATGTGATATAAAAAGTTTTAAAAAGTTGTTAGGCGACCGACTGCTTCTCTGAAAAAAGCCTTTTGTAGACACACAGAAAAAGTGAACACACATACATACATTTTCGCTTTTATATTTATAGATTTCTGAATTAATTCATTGATATATATATATATATATATATATATATATATATATTAGCTATGTTTTTTTAAATTATTTTGAAGCGCATTTTTCACTCTATCAAATTCTGTTATTCGTTACTGTTCTCAATCTCTCCATTCATTTTTTTGTTTTGTTTTGACAGCATGGACAAAATTCAAGTCCGTACAATTTTCTTATTCCAGTTCAAACTAGGCCGAAAAGCTGCCATGTGATATCACTGATGCATTTGGCCCAGGAACCACTAACAAACATGTGGCACAATGGTGATTCAAGAAATTTTGTAATGGTGATGAGAGCCTTGAAGATGAAGACGGTCAAACACCTTGACAACTATCTGCATGAAAAATACTTCAAATGATGCTGAATCGGCCTTGAACTGAGGATTACTGTACTAATAGAATAAATAAACTTGTTTCTTGTTGGCAAAAATATGTCGATTCTAATGGTTCTTATTTCAATTAATAAGTTTATTATGAAAGGAGTTATGATCTTTTGAAGTTGAACATCAAAAAACAACATTATTTTTGCACCAACCTAATAGCTTTGTTTGGGTTTTGGCTCTTTTTATTATTATTGATGTAAATAACAGTAGGGCTAGTTGTAATAAATTTATAAGCTAGTACCTTCTGAATCTTGTATTCAATATAGTGTCTAATTTTACTCAATGTTGTAGATTTAACTGAAAAATCGAAAATTAAGTAAAAATACACCTAATAACTCACCAATTGGTTGAAAATTTAATTTCCCAACAAACTGCACTTTTTTTTTTTAGCTATATTTTTGTTTATTTTTTTTCATGACATTAATTTTATTTGTATTATTCGGATTACTGTTTTCATCTTTAGTGTGAGAACAGTAGTCCGAATAACTCAAATAATATTATCACTCCTCATCTCAAAAATTCAAAAAACATAGTATTGAGGGTTCACTTTGATTAAAATCTGGCACCATCCTGAATATGTTGGGTTTATAAGACTCAGAAGGCAACAATGAAAAAATGTAAATAAAATCACTTTAAAATACTTAAAAAATTTAAAAAAAAAAAAAAAAAAAAAAAAAAATGCTGGTCAATAGAAAAGTACCTTTTCTTGCCTTTGGTAATAATTATTTGTTGACTTTTTTTTGCCACATTTTTCTCTTGAAAATATTTGGAAGGAATACACATCAAATCATTTTATAAATAAATATTAAAACAATGAGTAAGCAATCTGTTTAATAATCAATTTAATAACCAAATGATATTGTAATAATTAAATTTAACTTTAAAATTCTATTAAAAAAATAATTTGGCAAAAAAGAAAAAATCAAATAAATGATATAGTTAAAAAAAAAAGAAAAAAAAGGATTCTTATTCAGAATTCAACCTAATTAAAAAACAGAAATGCAGGAAAATATTTGATATACATACTTGTCACAAAACAAAAATATCATATTCCAAAACGCATATAAATTAAGTATTTTTTACTTTTAACTATGAAAACCACATTTTTAGTGATTAATAATATTTTGCAGCCATTACAAAATAAAAAATCTCCATAGTTGAATTGGGTTGTCTGATTTATAAAACATGGTAGATCCATCTCACTTCCTCATAAAATTTGATTTTCTCAGTTAAAAAAAAAGAAAAAAAAAGAAAATAAATGATCAATTTATGTGATTTTTGGAATATGACATTTTTGTTCCATAACATGTACATACATCATAAAGATTTTTCTGTAGTTTGGTTTTTAATTAGGTTGAATTCTGGGCATGCATTAAAAAAAAAAAAAAAAAAAAAAAAAAACTAAAAATATCAATTTTGTATGTTTCTATATACAGTAGAACCCTGGGATACGTCATTAAAAATTGGTAACAAAATACAGTACAGTGCATAATACACATGTATATATAATCAAATAACATTATAAATAACACCGTAAGGCGGGGCAAATACCACAACCAGGAGCCGGAAAAACATTGTATTCTACATTGTAACCTAAAAAAAACGTATCCTAGGGCCACTGTATCTCGTAGTTCTACTGTATATTGATATTCCCATTTCTAATTTCAATGTTTTTAAAGTTGGTGTTGTCTTTTACTTTTGTATAATACAGGATTTTTTTTTCTTCTTCTGATGAGAAGCATTTAGCTTCGAAATGCCATGGTCTAAAGAGGTTTTTCCCTTATTCCTCATTCTGTAACTCTTATTGACTTGATAATGTAATAAAGTAATAGTGTAACTTTACAGTTTATCGTCTTAACTTATTCTGATATATAAATATGTTTTATTTTTTATATGTTTTATTCTTTAAACTTTCCTATCTATCTAATATATCAATCTACCCACACTGTCATTTTACTATATGCATTTACTTACTTTTTTTTTTTTTCCTGAATTTGCAGATACCGGCCATCCTCTCCCCTTAAATAATTTTTATTTTTTTATTCTTATCTTATTTTATTTTATATTTTATTATATTATATTTTATTTTTTTATTTATTTATATTTTCCTTTTAGTGTCGTTTAACAACTCTTGCTGATATTTTTTTAAGTGATGACCTGTACATTTCAGTTGACCTATATTATTTTGCCCTATATATTTTTTTGCGCCTTTAACATTTCCTGTCTGGGTCATTTTGACTTTTGTTTCCCTTTATTTTATATTTTATATTTAATTTTATCATCATTTTCTTTTTTTTTCTTTTTTCTCTCTTCCCAGATCTTTCTTATTTATATTTATGTCTCGGAAGTAGAGTGAAAAGCACATCTTATTTTTCTTTTATTAATATTATTGGAATCTTTTCTTTTTTTCCCTTGTACACATTTTTGTGAATTATTCCATGGATTTCTGCCTTTGGATTATTATGGACCATCTTCTTCCAATTACGGGATCTCCTTGGATTTTACTTGTACAAATGGAAATTCTTTTAACTTTTTTGAAGTTTTACATTTGGATTTTACCGTCACTGGATTTTTTATCTTCCACCAGACTATCCATTCGTGTGTAATCACCTTTTTCTTTACCATATTCCCTCTGCTTCACTTTTTTTTGTTTTCAAGTAAGATCTTTGACTTACTTGTTGTTTCATCAAATACTTCTGCATGCAAAATCCAATCCTGCATTTTGCTAATTCCTACCCTGTGATGAGAAGGAAAGTATTTCTTCGAAACTCCGCGGATTAAGGACTATCCATTTATCTAGTGTTTCCTTTTCAGATTAAATATGTTTTTTACTCATTTCAAAGTGTTTTTTAACATATTTTATTAACTGTTTGCTTCTATATATATATATCTCAAATCATCTTGCTTGAGCATTGAAACTGTTTCCGGTTTACAGCTTCTGGTTTGAAAAATTCTGCGCTTGCATAAATACATAAAAATAAAGCCATTAAAGCATTTTTTTTTTTTTAAATCGAAAATTTTTTTCGTGTTTAAAATATGCAAATAAAAAAACTAAATCCCTTTCGCTTTTTTTTTTTTTCATCTGCATTTTATGAATTTTATTTGTATTTTTCATTGCAAGTTGGAAGCGTTTTCAAACAAAAACAAATGTTTACAATTTAATGTCTTTTATATATTTTGTCATTGGCAGTTTAAAGATGACAAAATTACTAAAATCAGCTTGAAACAATATAAGTAGAAGTTTTTATAATTTTATACAATATAAATGTTTTTATTGGTCCTCGACAAAAGGAGGGTGGACTTGTAAATTCATCCTTGTCCGTTCGTCTGTCCGCACTTTTCTCAATAACTACGACTTGGAATTTTTTGACATTTTGCACAAACATTAAACATGATATGAGTAAAAAAGTAACAAAACGAATTTTCCAGGAAAAATTAAACGCTTTAGAGCGGGGGTATCACTTTCCTATATAAATTTAACGTAAAATGAGCATCCACTTCTTGGCCATGCATCGGTAAACGAGACACATAATCGTTAGCATTTTTTCAAGATTGGTTGTGGGGGTGGGGAATAGGGGGGAGGGGAGAAGAGATGGAGAGAGAGAATGGGGGGGGGTAATAAATTCCAAACATTTTAAAAATACATAAAACTTCAAAACGTGTGTGTGGGGGATGATTAAGATTTGGGTACTCGTGCAGAATTGGAACCAGATGTAACTAACTGGCCACTCGGCTTTGCTCAGAACATGACATCAACCGCCGGTTTTCACCAAGTGTTGCCAAATATCAAATCGTAACAACACTACTCAAGGAAAATGCTGAATAAAGCATATAAATATAATAAAATCACGAGAAAAAAAAATATAACAAAAATAAAAAAGAAACAATTACCTACCGTAACAATTTCTGTTTTATTCTTGTAACAAATTGAAAGTGAAAAAAAAAAATAAATAAACAAGTTGGTTACTTAATTTTTTTTCCCAACCAACTTTTTTTGGTAAAAAAAAAAAAATTTGAACAAAATTAATAAAACAGAAGTTTTTGTTTCATATTTTTTTAATAAAGGTTTTAAAAACACACAAGTGTTTGCCATTTATTATATATATATATATATTTTTTTTATTTTTATTTTTTCTTTAAATTTGTAGCTAAGGTAAAGTAAACTTTTTTTTCTTTTCATGAACCTTTTTTCCTGTAAGGTTGGGCAACCGATTTTTTTCAATGAAATTAAATTAAGACAGCCAAGATATTCCCTTATGATCAGGCAGACTTTTCTATGGTTGTATCAGATGATGTTACAGCAGCATGATGAGAAGAGACAGTGGATGTGAAAGGAATTTTGCCTACTGGGTGGCTTCTGATATATGGTTTAAGATGAAGATAAAAAGGATCATCACCAAATTTCTATCTCCACATAAACTCGAAAAGATAACCTGAGAAGCTCCTGGCGTCTGCAACTGACTGTTGATTCAAGGTAGAGATATTCACCTTGTATAAAGTTGTTAGGAATGGCTGTTTGAGGGTATGTTAAGGATTTTTTTTTTTCTTCCAATATTTTCCCCAAGGATCATCTGCTCTTTTGCCACACATTAATCGGAGTCTTATGTCAGATTACAGTCAAACCTGAGCGCATGACATGTTTTGAGCAAAGTCGTTGGATTCAAATGCTGCACAAATACCAAGATTTGCTTAGAAAAGGTCTCACCATTAAATATTACTTTATTATTTCTTGATATTTTTAAGGCTGTTAACATACATACAAAAAAAAAAAAAACTAGGGTGTCCATATACAATGCACACTCCTTCCTTGTATTTTTTTTTTCAATTTTTTTCAATGGATTACACCCCTCTTATATGAAGAATTTTTCATTTAATTTAAGGGCAATGATGTTAAGACCTTTATTATCCAATGTATTCTATATTGTTTTTGTGTGTGTGCATTTAATTTTTGCGCATTTATACATTAATTCTATATACTCACTTCCATAGCTAGCTATAACATATACCGACAACAGGTCATGGGTAGTATAGTATATATATATAAAAATGTAATTTGGTAAAAATTGATAAGACAGTTGGAATTCTGATAATTAGCAGACAACTCTCCTTTGCTGTTTCAATGAAAGAATTTGTCATGATGACATGCATGTCAGTTTATTTTTAGTCAAGAGTTTGTCTCTATATAAAAAAAAATCCTTTAAATTATAATAGAAACCCACCCCAAAAAAAACTGTCATTTAAAGGCAGAACCTGCTGATTTCCACTATGCTATTTATTTTGATTGCCAATTAACTATTGATAGCTGATGCATGAGCAGATTATATATATACACACACACACACACACACACACACACACACACACACACGAGGGGGAATAATGCCAATACTTATTGTTCAAAAATAAAAGAATACAAGATACAATTAACTATTTCCTAATTGCATGGAGTTCCAAAACTTTATGTAAAAAAGAACCTATATTTTCAAACCAATAAAATATGCCCAAATTTGTCCACATTTGTATATATAGTGCCTTGCCAAGCTAGCTTTAGTTTAGCTGCTTTAGGATGAATTATGCTTTGTTTTTGTTTTGTTTTTTGCTTAGTTGTCTCCCCTGTGGCCTTACCATGCCACTAAAAATAAAATAAAATATATAATATATATATATATGTATCATCATCATCATCGGCGGTCACTCGTGTCCGAGTAAGACTGTCCTCCGTTGTGGCTTCTGTGGGTCCTCAGGTGAGCATAGAACCCAATCCTAGACCCAATTTGTCTTGTGCAATTTGGACAGATAAAGGTAGTGGTGGTGGGGTGGGGTTGGGTGTGTCTGGTTAATAATCTGTCCTTTCTGTGCTTGCGTTTATCCTCAGCAGCTTGATTTAGGTCATTACTATAAAGCGCAGCACCTTAGACTGGAAAATGTGGACCACTTCCCATACCTAGGCAGCATCCTATCATCAAAAGCCAACATAGATGATGAAATACAACACCGTCTCAGCTGTGCCAGTGGGGCTTTCTCAAGGCTAAGGAAGAGAGTATTTGAGAACCGTGACCTTCTGGCAAAGACCAAAATCATATATATATATATATATATACACACACACACAAAATGCTTTCGATAAATTTCCAGACTGTTTTTGTATGGGCACTTTTATTGATAGCACACTACAGTTCCTCATAAATAATTGTGTGTACAGTTCTCTCACTGATATCAAACTGAGCAGTTATTGCCTTTATAGATAAACAATGATCCTTATCCATGGAATCCTTTATTTGGCCAATCAACTCTGTTCTGACTTTCTTACTCCTCCCACACCTCTCATCATTCCTCACACTCCCTGCCTTCTTTGAATCTCTTATAAACTGATGCTCGATTTATGGAGAAAGGTCCAAAAGCAGTCTGAAGCATTCCATATGTTGTTGTGGCATTTTTTCAAGTTTAAAACAGAATTTTATTGCATATTGTTCTAAAGTGTCCTCATACCTAGACTGCATTTTTGAAATTCACCAACTGCGACAATCAGATTTTTATAGGGTGTATTCCAATTCCTGCTGTAGCTGTTCATTTGAACCTCAAACCATAAAAATTGGTCGGTCATCTCAAAAGATGTATAGCAATAACATACTGAATTTTCAAGAGTTTACAACAATTTTAAATGCCTGTACAAAAAGTTTCGAAACTTAAGGCACCTCATATGTGTGTGTGTGTGTGTGTGTATATATCCCGAAACAGTGTTTCATGGTAAACAACTGATGATCCCCTTAAGAACATTGGTACTATTCTTTGTTCATGCAAGTAAAACTATTCAGCAATATGGGAGATTAATTGATTTACTGACAAAATAATGTTCCTACAAAGGACAATTTTTTTTTTAAATAGTTTTAAAGAAACATTAAAGACACACACACATATGTGTGTGTGTGTGTGTGTGTGTGTGTGTGTGTGTGTGTGTGTGTGTGTGTGTGTGTGTGTGTGTGTGTGTGGAGAGAGAGAGGGGGGGAGAGGTGGAGTTATTGACCTGGCTCCACCGCAGGACTAGAAGAGACATTGCATCTGACAGCTGAAATTGTGAATCAAGATGGTGAAACAAGATGCCGAGTCGATTCTGGGCCCTCACCTTTACAGTCTACGTTCCTTGAACTGCGATCTGCTCATGCTCATGGCTATAGCAGCATCGGATCGTCGGGAATGGTCAGCCTCAATTCGAGATGTGATCAACTAAACAGGCGGAGCCAGCTCAACTGATCCATTAGGGCAGGTTGATTTGCAACTTTTTTCAGAAAATCAAGATGGCACTGGTGATGATAGTTGTGATTTGATGTGATAAGAACAGATACCAAAAATTAGATTCCCATCTTGAACAGAAAATTGAGCATTTAATTTTTAAAATCGCGTGGAAAAATGTTGAGAAATCCGTTATTTTCATAGCATTTTACACAACACTGACTTTGAAATTTCACTATTTTTATAAAAAATTCAATTTAAATTGATATATTTATATGAAATACATTGAAAGAAAAATAAATACATGAATTATAATTTTAATTATGAATCACAACTAGCAAAATATCTCAACTTTTACTGCATTGATTAAACAAAAATTGTAAAAAAAGCTAATTAGCAAATAAGTCTTAAATTTCACAATACAAAAAGATATGTGGAGATGTATTACACACTATAACAACTTGATACAAGTTACAGAACCATGTATTTTAAGTTTTTTTAAATGCAATAATAAAAACTGTTGCAATAGAACTAAATTGTTCTTTATAATTTCCTTTTGAGGAAAATGAAGGTCTAATTTGCTCACACAATGACTTTTTAATAATGTGTCTATGTCTTGCTTCCTGCCCATATACAACGTTTTGAAAAAAATCAATCAAATTTGACCAGTGTGTGGCTGCAAAATTGATAGCAGTAATCTTTTTCAGTATTTTTTATTTGTTCATTATTTCTGGAAAAAAAAAAAACATAAAAAAAACAATTATTATTATTTTTTTTTTATGATATAATATGAATAAAACTGACTATTGTTTGGATGAATTGAGAAAACTAATAAAATTTAATGGATGAATATCTATTTACCTAATGGTCAAAATTGTTTGAATGCCCTCTTCTCTCACATCCAATTCATCTGAGTTTATCATCAATATTATTTTTTTCCGGAAGTAGTGCAAAAGCACTATATTTTAAACTGTTTAAAACAGTAATTTGGATTTCAGTTAACTGTTTTGTTCTCTGAATCATATTAAAATATACTGTTGTTGGTTAACAAATTATTGTAGATTTTGATCTCCAACCAAAAAACTGCATACACTTGGATGATAAATTTAATCAGAATGTTTAATTTATCATAGTGTTTGAGGATAGACACCTCTGGTCCATAAACACATTAATCTTGTGGTTAATGTTAGCCATCTTGCTTTATTCAAGGGCCCAATTTTCTAAGCTGCATATCTTAGGTTAACTTCTCCTCAAGAAATGCCAACAACATACTCAAAAAGTAACCTCTGGTCTTCACTTAAATTATTTGTTTCTTCTGCTGTCAGATAATAATGATCGGGACGGGCACTAATTTTTCAAAATTCCACTTGAGGCAAATCTTGATAATTATTGATACAAAGTTTCCCCAAAGGACCAGTAAATGTTGTTAGGCTTTTTGTTGTTCCATCAATTAATTTAAAAATTGCTCTGAATGACAGTTCTTCTAGGAACCTGGAAATTGGAAAATTTGCACGTTTAATAATAGAACCAGAATACATAATAAATACCAATATATTATTTTATTTTATGTTCCACAGAAAAGAACATAATTAATTGTAGGTGAATCTATAGAATTAATTTTACCTCCTTGTTAGGAGGACAAGTGCAGACTTTTTTGACAATTTTCTGTCTTGCACTTTACTGCAAAGTCATCACATTGCAAGATAGGAAAGTTTACAGCTACAAGAAGATATATCAAACAGTCTGTCTAGCTGTTCCTTCATTCTTTTCACTTTGGTTGCTGCAAGAGATTTCCTGTCAATCTGTTCGGCCCTCTTATAGCAAAATATATTGACCTTCTATCCTATATAACGTTCCCTTAACAAGAGCAATTGGTGATTAACTGCTTACCAAATACTAATTACTTATGAATTAACTTAGAAATCTCACTATTTTTTAAATGGGGATAACTGTTTTCGAGGAAATAACTAAACTGGATGACTTGTCATGAAGTTTGGGGTGCTTTTTCATCGAAACGACAAAGTGGACCAGCAAATTTTGTGAACCACGGGTTAAAACTGAACATTGTGCTTTTACTGACATTTTAATTTGAAAAGTAAAATAAATAAATGGATTATAACTGAAGGAAACTGTTTTAGGCTATCTTCCAGTTTCATACGTAAAAAAATAAGTGTTAGTTATAAGAAATAATAAAAAACTTTGTAGAGTTGAATTAGATGTATTGAAGAGAGAGGACTAAACTAAATCAGAGGCATAGTAGTGTTTAGTTTAGACATTTTTAGCAGATTTTAGCTCCTCCTTCGATAACATGAATTTATCCATAAAGAGGTTCATTCTTGCTGCAGCGGTGCCATTTTAAACGAGTGTTTAGAGTTTTGAAACCCAGTGCTTGTGCATCTATGTTACCATACTATTCTTAATAGTATTTTCAAATTAAATTAAATTTTTATGATATTTTTGTTTATTAAATTGTTAGGTGAAAGTACAGAATAGTTACAACACACTTCTATCCTATCCATGTTAAGAATGGCTTTCTAAATAACAAAGTTATTTTAGCGCAATAACATAGATGCACAACTACCGAAAAAACCTTTAAAGCAGTTTCCTTATTTACTCGTATTAACCTTTGTGGGTTATCTGATTTTAAAACTATAATTTTAGAAGGAAACTACTGCATAAAAACAATTACTCCCTAAAAATAAAAGAAATAAACATTTTCCACTAATCTTTTTTTAATTAAGTAGAAAAACTTAAAAATTTATGTGGTTATATTTTGTAAAGAATGTGTAGAATAAAATTGTATAGCTATTTTTTTATTATTATTATTAATATAAAACTGGAATATTACTATATTTTAATAAAAATTTCAAATAGAATTTGATAATAAATATTAGGTTATGTTTAAATTTATTGAAGATACTTGAAATATAATAATATATATTTTAAATAAGTCTTTTTCGTTTTTCCTTTCGAAATAATTAAGCCCAAATCGTAATGTTTTCAAATTAACAAACGTTAATTTTCAACAGAAATAACGAGCGTGTGTTTACAACGGTGAAATCTAAAATGTTCCCACCCAAAAAAGTTCCTGAAATGAAAAAGCGAACTTTGGTTGCTATTATTTAAAAAAAACAATTTTGCCTTTAAAGTTAATATTTTTTTTTTTTTTTTACATAGGAATCACCACATTATCAAGGCCAAGAGGCCACTCAAGGATAAGGGTTAAAGAGTGTACAGTAGAAATTGGACAATATAGTAATCATTAGTAATGAAAATTTGGTAAATTTGATAACTTATATGGAACGGCTCATCAAGAACTTATTTACGTTAGACTTGAAGACAACCATATTGTAGTCAGCCGGAAAGCAGGAAAACGGAAGACAATTCCACAGGCGTGCAGTTCTAAGAAAGAAGCTTTGTTCATGGAATCTACGTTTAGGTTTAGGCACAGATAAAGAGTGGGGGGAATTATTGATAGTGTTTACAGCTAGATGAGTGTTTCTTGTGAAAGTTTGGCGAGGGGGGACCATAGATTGAAGCTCAGTCAAACACTTTCCATGAAAATAATGATACATCAGAGACAAACTCGCAACATCTCTTCTGTGAGATAGAGGTTGCAAGGAAGAGAAAAGGACATCTCCTATGAGGCTACGAAGTCTATTTTGAACTCTATCAAGGCAGGACAAGTCCTTTCTAGCAGCTCCTGCCCAGATGTGGCAACAGTATTCCATCCTTGGACGTACCTGGCTCTTATATAGATAGAGAATAGCATCAGCAGTGAGATATCTACCGGATCGATAGAAAGATCCCACCATTTTTCCAGCGGCCTTGGCAACAGATTTGATGTACGTGTTCCATTTAAGATCAGGAGTAATGGTCAAGCCAAGAAGCTTGTCAAAACTTGAGGCCTCCTGAAGACGAGAGCCATTCATTTCAATTGATGCCAGATGTGGATCAGAATGTTGATGATATAAAGAGAGAAGCTTGGTTTTAGATGCATTAAAAGTAACCAGCCACTCCTTACCCCATTGTACTATGTGCTCAAGATCAGAGGAGAGAGAATTGGAGAGAACTTGGTCGTTTACTGTCTTAGATGTGCTACCATAAATGGTAGTGTCGTCAGCATAGATGTCTACAAATGATGTAAGGATGTGATTTGGAAGATCATTAATGTAGATCAGGAAAAGAGTTGGGCCTAGGATGGACCCCTGAGGGACACCGGCATTAATACTGTGAACTTCTGATTTTTGCCCCTCAACTACTACTCTTATGAACCTATCAGAAAGAAATGATTTAATAATTGAGAAGACATTTCCAGCAATACCATAGCTAGAGATCTTATGAAGTAAACCTTTATGCCATACCCTATCAAAGGCCTTAGATATGTCAAGAGCAATTGCCCTAGAAAGGTTACCTCCGTCGAGAGATTTGCTAATCCTATGAGATATAACTGTAAGCACATCTGCTGTAGATCTAGCAGAACGGAAACCATATTGAGTGTCACTAAGAAGGTTATTTTTGTTGAGATGTTTGATTACTTCTGTATTTAACACAGATTCCAGCAACTTACTCATGACGCACAGGAAACTTATTGGCCTGTACTGAGAGGGGGATGAGCGATCACCTGAATTCTTAAATACAGGACATACTGATGAGATTTTCCAGGGAGATGGGAAACTATTCTCCTTAAGACAACGGTTAAACAGTTTTGTAAGTATGGGCGCTAGTTCAGGTTAAAGTTTTTTGAGTACTATAATTGGAATACCGTCAGGGCCAGTTGCTTTACTGGAATCAAGGTTTTTGATTAGCTTGGCAACATCACGTACAGATATACGTATATCACATAGCGGGTTTTCTGATACAGGAGGAAATATTGGGGGTTGGCGGCCTTGATCGCAAAGGGTAGAATTAGCTGCAAAGTTCTTGACAAAGAGTTTGGCTTTGTCTGATGCTGACGAGATTACCTCAGGTCCATTGATAATAGTTGAGATGGAGCACACGCTTCTGTTCAGGATTCTGTTTGCTATTTGCCAAAACTGGTGGGAACCAAGCCGCTGCTCAGCTACTTTGGATTTAACAGATTGAGCATACAACTCTCTTGCATTCTTTATTACTTTCTTTCAATGGTTGCTGGCAATCCTGAAAGCGGCTTTAGTTTTCATACATCTATTACGTTGGAAACAGTGGAAAAAGTGATTTCTGTGTGCAATGGCAGCAGCACATTCTGGAGAGAACCATGGCTGGCTGTTAGGTTTTTTCTGAAACTTTTTTGAGGGTATGAAACGGTCAATACCTACAATTAATCATTCCGTCAGGTCTAATACTATAGAGGACACATCCTTTTTAAACATGGAATGCAGAGGTAGATCAGATATAAATGTACGGAAGCTATCCCAGTCAGCCTTAGTGTATCGATATACTTTACGATGGAGAGGTACGTCTGGGGACTTATAACATTTCATTTTTATCTTAATTGATACAACAGAGTGGTCAGAAGATCCAAGAGGCGACAGAACAGAAACTGAACATAGTTCAGGGCAAGTTGTGAGAAAAAGGTCTAGTAGGCTCGCATAATGGCCGTCATTGTCGGGCACACGGGTGGGTTCCTGAACAATCTGAGTGAGGTCATAGGCAATGGAGAAATCATGACAGAACCTCCCCTCATCATCGGTCTTGTTAGAGTGGGTCAACCATTCGACGTTGTGAACATTGAAGTCACCACATACGTGAATGTTAGCTGAAGGATAAGCAGATAGGACTTGGTCAATTTTCTCAGATATGCTTTGAAAGATAGTAACTCCGCTGTTATGGGGGCGATAGAGAGTAAATATAAATGCCGTAGTGTGAGCTAAAGCAACCCGGAAGCACATATAGGGTAAGTTAGGATCTTCCCGGGAGATGTCCCTACCACATGGAAAGTTATCCCTAATATAGGCACATATTCCATGCCCATGGCGATCTTGGGGGTCAGATTTAGAAGTTAAGTTAGAGTATCCTGTAATTGCAAACTCTTCTAGGGAAATAGCCTGTTCAATGCCAGTTTCACTTAAAAATAAAAGGTCTGGTTTAGTCTCCTGTAATTGGGTTTCAACCTCTGGAAGGTTAGAACGTAAAATATTTATTTTATTAATTCATTATCCTCACTCGTTTTATTTAAAAATGTAGTTTAAAACATATTCTAAATAATGATTCCATTTTCTTAACAGTACGGATTGTTTTGATGATGGGACCTTCTTAACAATTCACCGAAAAACTTTTAATAGCGTCAATTTTTCAACTTTTAAAGTCATTTCCTCAAGCAAAGATAACGATTTTGAGAAAAATATTTTGTGTAGGTCTTTTCTATGTCAAACCCCAACTATCATCACCATTGCCTCACGTGGGTTCCAAAATCGAACTGCCCTACTGATCCATGATGATAGTTGAACCTAGTACAATATATATATATATATATATATATAATATAAAGTTGTGTGTCTGTGTGTGTCTGGTCACGAATAGGCTCCTATATGGTTGACTATTTTAAAAAACTGATTACATATAATGATAGAAGATGTTTCGAGACACAGGAATGGGTATGTTTGATCTGGCAGAACAGTGGTTCATTAAAATTGTGGGGTCTGCGTTCGTGCCTGGTCCACAAAGTATGGAAATAAAAAATTTAAAAATTAAAAAAAAAAAAACGTTTACAAGTGTTTTTGATATAGATGTACATAAGAATACTTTGATAAGTATGTTTTAACTTGAATAGGGATGGTATAATAAAGTTGTGGGGTCTGCGTTCGCGCATAGCCTCCATAGAATGAAAATAGACACACACTTTAATAAAACTTTTCATATCAATCTGCGTAAGTATCCTTTGATAATTATGTTTCAGTTTAAAGAAATATGATATAATAAAATTATGGGGTGTTCGTTCGCGCCTGAACTCCATAGAATGGAATTATGTCACAAAGTTTAACAAGGTTTTTTAATATAGATCCACAGAATATTGTGATAAGTGTTTCAGTGTGAACATGTATGGTATAATAAATTATGGGGTTTATCTATTTTATTTTTACTTTCATCATATTTTGCTTTGGTTTTGATACCCTCAAATTCGAAGCTATCTCATTACAACCCTTCCTTTTCATAACTTACAATACTTTCATAAATCAGAGTCCATTTTCTGTAGGCTGTTTTTGAACCCAGTCAATGACGGGTACTTTTGCTAGTATATATATATATATATATATTTCTGTGGAAATATTCTTTATTCACTTATAATACATTTTTATATATAATAATCCTTCTTTAAGAAGCTCGATGTAATTACAGAGCATATAATGAATGAATGACAAAAGTCTAGATTCCAAAATTCATGATGTTGACCATCTTACAATTTATTCCTTTAATTCAGTTGACATTTACAATTCTTGACAGTATCTGTTTCGTAGCACAAAATCAATCACTTAATTATTATATCAATTAGTGAATCTATTTTGCCCTTAACTCATCAGAAGAAATAGCAACAATCAATCCTTCACAAGGAAATGAAATATGTTTGGAGATTGGAGATGATTAAAAAAAATCCTGGAAATTGGAAGAGAAGTTGCAAATACCTTATTGCTTGCTTACATTACACCATTTTGAATATATATATATATATATATATATATATATATATATATATATCACTTGGTGATGGGATGATTTTAATCTTTTTCTCTAATTCTGATACAATTACCGATTCTGTTTTAAATTCCTGATTCTGATACAATGACAGATTCTAATTCTAAAATCTTGTAAAAATGTGAAATTTTGTTTGTTGTTGTTGTTGGTGGTGGTGGTTATTTAAATGTTGATATAATTTTCTTTTTAATTGGAAAAACTTCTTAGTTTTCCCTTTTATGTATCGTGTCAAAGATTTCGATTAACTCATTTTGATATTTTCATCTATATTTTGCAGCTGCACCAGCAATAGAAAATTAAGTTTTAAACAAAAACAAAAAAATAAAAATTGTTTTTAGAATATTTTTTTTTTTTTTTTCCATTTTTACAAAGGGGTCACCACATGTCAAGACCCGGAGGCCACTCAAGGATAAGGGTTAATTGTGTGTACAGTAGTCATTGGGACAATAGTGTAGTAATCATTAGTCGTGGAAATTTGGTATAATTGAATAGAAAGATATAAATCAAATTCTCTTGAGTATGATAGTTGATAATCTCCGATTCGTACGTTTTTTTCTCCATCAATAACAACAATAATAATAATAATAACATTAAAAAAAAAAACACGGATAAAAGTTCAAAGAAGAGAAAGAAATGTAGTCTTACTACAAGAAGAACTTACCACTTTCCCTGGCCGAGCCCATGTGTAAACGAAGCCTTCCTGGCATGCTGTAACAATGCACTCCTCTCTAAAAACTAAAGCTGTTAGGCGCTCATGTGCTATTTTTTTACATATAAGAGGTTCCAAAATTGGAATTTCATCTAAGCGTGGACAAGCGGGAGTTCCAAGCAATTTTAAAGACTCATCAATTGGCCGTATAGTGGTTTTTAATAAGCTAACTTTTTCGCTGCTCCTGCCAGCCAAACTTAAATTTCTCTTATGTTCCTTTTTATCATGATCTTTATCTTTTCTGTCCCCAAGGGACAAAGTGGCAAATTTTGCAGTGATATTAACAGAAGCATTTGGTAGCGAATTCCCATCAACAACTGGCACCTGTGTGTTCAAGGAATTAGACTTTTGAGAGTTCGGCAGACTATTACAGCGTGGCATATAGTTAAAAACATTTGGTCCGATAATCGTGCTCGTCCTTGCACGCCCTAAGGGTTGTTTGAGAACATCTTCCGTCAGATCCCAAAGGCATAAAATTGTGTCCTGGCCAACAGAACCAAAACGATACGATGTAAAGTTTGTTGTCCGACTGTCTGTAACACTTTTATTCGACCCAGTCCGTGACCGATTTAACGTGCTCGTCTCATGACCAGAATTTTCAATTTTCCCCTCATGGTTGTGTATTGTCCCATAGTGAAACTCTTCATCGCTACCACTAAAATCACAGCCTTCAGTGTCAGAAAAATTTGACGTATAGGGGTCAAAGGCCACCACATTAACCCAAGACCGATGTCCTTCTCCCCTACAAATAACCTTTTTTTCATGAAATGACCAGACAGTAACTAAATCATCCTCTCCACCGGTCACTAGGTATTTTCCGTCAGGAGACCAACACACGCAAAGAAGTCCACCAAAGTAGCTCTTCATGGACCCGACAAGATCCATGGAATCATAATTGAATACTCTGAGGTATCCATCTTGTCCGACTACAGCAAGGAATCGTGAACACGGAGAGAAAGCAAATTCATTAATAGGCCCCTGTCCAACCAGCCAGCGGTATAAGGGATTCCGTGTACTTTTGGTTTTACATGTGTATATTGCATAGCCTTCACCTTGTTTGAAAGGCTGGTAATGTGGGGGTGCGCCGCCACAAGGAAGGTCTTCATTGTAGACGTAGATTTGTCCACTTGCATGCGAAACTAGAAATTGGTTGGGTGATCCGGGAATCCATTTAATACATGTCACTTTGCTTTTGTCTATCAACCTCTGAAATAAATAAATTGGGGAAGAGAAACAGATAGTGAAAATGATTTCAATTTGTATAAAATTACAAAAATACAAAAACAAAAAACAAAACAAAAAAAACTTTAATAAAAATAAATTAAATAACAGTTATTGAAAAAACTAGAATGAACTAGTTTGGCCACATTAAATATGATAAAAGACCTTATGGTAAACCTCTAAAGTTCTAAACTTATCAGATCTGCAGTCATTTAGAGCTTCCTTTGCAACATGTGGAAAGATTGGCAAAGCATTTTTAAAAAATAGCACGATAACATAAGTGCATGAGCACTAAAAATGATTTTCTTTATAAAACTAAAACTATTTGATCAATTTATGTGATTTTTAGAATATGATATTTTTGTTTAGTCACAGATGCATACATCATACAGATTTTTCTTTACTTTTGTTTTTTAATATATGGACAAAAACCAAAATGTCTTCTAGGATCAAAATTGCCCTAAGTTTTTTTTACCTCTTATTTCAGATGAAAAAAATATCAATTCTCCCTACATAAGTTTTTTTTTTTTCTTATATTTTGGCCATTCCTTGTTTCATTTTATTTTTCTTACATACAGAAATACAGAAAATATTTACATTGTAATATGATCGAACAATGTTTCAACTTTTACATATGTCATGATGTATAAAAGAAAACATATCAATTTAAAAAATCTATTTAACATAAAAGGTTTTGCCAGGTAAAATGTTAAACATTTTCTTGTAGTAAAGATAGTGGGCTTGATATACTTTTAAACAAAGCAATAATAATAATAAATTTCACCATACCAATATGTGAAATTCAAGGAGGCAAAAAAAAAATATATATAATGCAGCATCTGAGGAGAGTGAAGAAAATATGGGTACCAATAATTGTAAGAGCTCTTACAAGTTTCAAAATCTTTCTTAAAAAGAAAAAAAAAAAGCTAGGAGAAACTGGAATCAAAGGAAAGATTAACACACTACAAAAGATGATACTGATGAAAATGACTTATTTATAATAAAAAAAATTGAGTGCAGAAATCAATTCACATAAGATGGCACAGACCAACCTATGTTGAAATAGAATAATGCTGCTTTAACACAAAAATATAAAAAGAATTTTTATTTAAACTCTTATTCACACCAAACAAATGACAAAATGAAAATATCATATTCCAAAAATCACATAAGAAAAACAAATTTTGCAAGTATTCAAGGAATGCCCCAGCCATTTTTTTAGAAAAAATTTCAAAGGGAGATAACTAAATAAGAATTTATACTTACTAGGTATATATTATATTGTACCTATTTACAATGCCTCCCCACGGGACAGAGTTAGACACCAGGGTCGGTTTTTAATGTGGAGAAAAGGTACAAAAATAAAAAATTGTCTCAGTCGTGAAGGATTTCTCTACTGAAAGAGAAAGAGAAATGGAAGTGCCGCATCTGAAGAACAGATACTACACTTTGATCTTGGCCAAAAGGTTTATATTGTAATACCTACGAATTCTCATTCTTCATAAAACTAAAACTATTTGATCAATTTACATGACTTTTGGAACATGATTTTTTTTTTGTGTTTCATCATGAATATGTACATCATACAGATTTTTTTATTTTTGTTTTTATAGTGTGAATTCTGGACAAGGACTTTTTTTTTTTTAAGTTTTAGCAGGACATATAAATGTACACACGGATAACTCCCCTTTATATCATAGATTTCAAAATATTTCTATGAATGCGATTAATGGGAGTTTGTTGGCATTACAATATAATTATCAACAACTTGAATTATTAAGTTATCTTCCTTTGTTTTTTTATATGGTTTTCAAATTGGTGGACAAGACTGCTAATATTTTTTTTTTATTTATTTGCGGACTATTATCCTTACTTTTATAGTTGTTTTAATGCCGTTTCAGCCAACTATTCATCTGCCCACCATCAGGTCGTTAACCATGATGAGTTAGGAATGCTAGCTGAAACGTCATTAAAATAACAACTATAATAAAAAATGAGGATAATAGTCCACAAGTAAATAACTAAAATATACAAATTACTGATCTCAAAAGAATTCCAATGATTAAATAAGACTGCTACTCTTTTGTTACTCATAAAATTGGAGTTTTTTTTTTATTTAAAAATAAATCTACTTGATCAATTTACATAACTTTTGAAATATGATATTTTTGTTTAGTCACAGGTATGTACATCATATGGATTTTTCTTTATTTTTATTTTTTTAATATAGGGTGAATTCTGAACGCCCCCCCCCAAAAAAAATCATGAAAATTCGTTACTCGAGTTCATATTGTAAGACATAAAACAAGTTCAATATGGGGATTGAATTGGCATCCACTAGCCATAGTTTGCGGTACAAGAGGTGGCTTGTAAGTTAAGATGTGGGAGTGATGTTTCATAAAAATAAACTTTAAAAAAATTTGTTTTACCTATCTTTTTTTTAATTATATTTTTTCTTTGCTGTACTTTAATCATTTAATTAATCAAGAAAGTATCTTGTTCGGAAACAAAAAAATTAAGATTTTTAAAAACTTAAAACATTAACATTTTATTTAAAAGTTGAAACTAATCAGGTTTTGTAAATTTTTGAAATGAGAATTGATCATTTGTATTACATGGACAACTTAGTTGTTATTTTACTTAATATTTTACTTTTTTTTCACAACATTTTGGTTGATGTAATCTCCAATGTGCTTCCGGTGCATTTTTTGGGGACTCCAGGATCTTTCTGACAAACTATGTCAAAATTTTGGTTTACGATACCTAGTTTCAGTTTCCAAGCCAGATTGGAATTAAAAGCTGCAATCCTTTGCAAATTGGTGGACAAAACTGCTACTTTTTATTTTTTATTTATTTCTTTTGCGGACTATTATCCTCATCTTTATAGTTATTTCACGTTTCAGCCACTATTCCTCTGCCCTTCATCAGGTTGTTAACCACAACGAGATAGGAATGCTGAATCTTAATTGCATTCCTATCCTGTCGAGGTTAATAACCTGGCAAAGGCCAGAGGAACAGTTGGCCGAAACATCATGAAACAATAACTAAAAAGATGAGGATAATAGTCAGCAAATAATTAAATAAAATATACAAATTACTCATCTCAAAAGAATTCCAATAATTAAATAAATGGTAAATGATGAGTTTGAAGTATTACATGGTTTCTTCAAACATGAAGAAAATAAGTGCATAAACAACAGTGTAGAATTCATTTATTTTTAATTACGCTTACTAATACCTAGTTTCAGTTTCCAAGCAAACATGGACCTAAAGATTGCAAAAGAATTGATCAAACTGGAGATTGCATTTCTGAAAATCAAGTAACATCTTATGGCAAATGAGTTTGAAGGGTTAAACAGTTTCTTAAAAAAAATCTGAATAAAATTAGTGTATAGCCACTGGTGGTGCACGACTCCTGTTTTTTTTTTAAACTTCAAATCATTACTATATATTGGGTCCAATATAATATAATAAATACAAAATCTGCATTAATTAAAATATCATCTTTAAGCGTATTTTACAATCGGGCAATGCTGGGTAGCCTGCTAGTTTATTGCAATTTTAGAAACTAATGGTTTTTAGTAAATTATCTCCCTTGAGTATTAATGAGCATTATATTTAAAAAAGTTTTCATAATTTATTTATAACTAGCAGGGGGTACCCGGCGTTGCCCGGGTGTTTGTGTCGGGGGGGATTAAAATAAAAGAAAAAGTTTTGGTAGGTAAGTATGAAGGATCGAACCCGAATCCCTTGAGGCAAAGTTGGAAATTAAAGAGTGAACCAAAATAAAAAGTGCTACGTTAACCAATGGGCCACCACAAAATACTAACGGAAACACATTTGAATTTATTTAAGTATTTAGAATTGGCAGGTGCCCGTTTTAATGACTTAATTAGGTCAACTTTGACTGCGGGGTAGTATTTTATTTACTGCGAGAAAGCTTTTTTTTATTTTTTTTGCTTCCCCAAGATGTTGGTGGGGAAACCAGCTCCTCATAACAAGAGGATTGTCCAAATTGAATAGCAATTGTCTGATATAAGGAGAAACTCCGCATTGATCAAAGCTGATTGCTTTTGGACATTCTCGGCGATCGCACCAAGCTCCATTTTGCTTTTATTATTATACGAAAAAGCTTAATGCACATGCGGCGATCAAATATTGTTGAATATTTATCTTTTCAAAGTCGGGCAAATTAAATAGACAGGCAACCTCAGTTGTTAACTCGTAGATATTATCATTTAGTTATGATATAAAAAGTTTTAAGAAGTTGTGAGGCGACCGATTTGTTCTCGGAAAGAAGCCTTTCTTGGACATACACGAAAACGCATACACACAGACAAACATTTTCACTTTTATATTTATAGATTACTGTTAGTGACAAAACTATATATAGCAAAATAGGACAATAAAATCACAAATTAATTTATTATCAACTGTTTAAAAAATATTTATGCAAATTAAGTATACAAATCTTGACTCTACTGTGTATACAGTATTTATTTATTATTGATTTAAATAACAGTGGGCTGGTTGTGATAAATTTGAAAATTAAATGCCTTCTTAGTCTTGTAAATCTATACACATTCAATATTGTGTCTGATTTTACTCAAAGTGAAATCTCCAATTTCAAAATGATCAAATAAGGAATTCAGGTGCATATTACAATTACATTTATTTTAAAAAGCAAACATACAGAAAATCTTTACAGTGTATATATCTACTCTGCATGGAACAAAGATATTCCAAAAATCACATAACTTGATCAAGGAATTTAGTTTTTGATTTAAGAAAATCAAATTTTACGATTTTTAGCAATGAAGTATTTTTGGCAACTATTGATGATCTTTTACTTATAGAGAAATAGAAAAATCTCATTAGTCGAATCAAGTTGTCCACCCTTGAATTTAAATGCATCCTAAACAAATACGATGATTGGCTGCTTTCCCATCCAGCACATCATAAAATTTGATTCTTTTAAACAAAAAGAACTACTTGATCAATTTATGTAATTTTTGGAATATGACATCTTTGTTCCATGGCAGGTATGTACGTAAATATTTCTGCATTTTTTTTTTTTTTTTTAAAATATAACTTTAAATAAAGACTGGAATTCAAATAAAGGTTCATGAGTGTTCCAGAGTTCAACAGAAAAAAGATCCTCAGGATAAAAAAAATTATGCACCTAAAGAAAATCGGAGATTACACTTGACCAAAATATTGTGAAAAATACAAAAATGAGAATAATAGTCTGAATAATTGGAATGAATTATTCACATCTTAAAACATTTAAAAAAACATTTAAAGACATTTAAAAAACATTTTAAAAACATTAAAAACAAACAAAAAAAAGAAACAATTTAGTCAAGTTTTAATTTACTGCTTATAAATGAGTTTCTTTTAAAATATTTTGATAAGAAAAAAAAAGTGCTCTTGTTCAGAATCCCCCTTATTAGATAACTCAAATAAAAAAATCTCTATGATGTACATACCCATGATGAGATGCAGATATATCAAGTATTTTTATGTTTACAAAGAAATCATTTTTAAGTGATTAATGAGAATTCATAGACATTAGCATATAAATTTCTCAAGTCTGAATTATTATTGAGTTATTTCCCTTATTTCTTGAGATTATTTTTAAGATAGTGAGGCAGGACAGTTTCTCCTCTCTTACTCATAAAATTTGCTTTTCTTATTTAAAATAAAATAAACCACTTCATCAATTTACATAATTTTTAGAATATGATATTTCTGCTTCACAACGGGCACATACATCATACAGATTTTTTTTTTTTTCATATGTGATTTATATAAAATGGTTAAAAAGCAATTCGAACATTTTTTAAACATAGTTTTGCATTTGAATTACTATTAAAAATGTAAGAAAGCAAAAAAAAAAAAAATATATATATGTATAGCTTCGGAAGGTTTTTTAACTTTGAAAACTATTAAAAAAAAAAAAAAAAAAAAAAAAAAAAAAATCAACATTTTGTACATTTTTTAATCCTTCACAGGAAAATTATTGTCAATAAATCATTTGATCTCCATTTAATCACTGAATCAACTTGCTTCCTCGAATTCACAATAATCCTAAATTTTCAGGGATCATTAGTTGTTTACCATGAACCACTGTTTCTTTAAAATAATCATTTATTCATTTAAAAGACATGAACAATAAGCTTTTCGGTCTAATAGACCCTCCCTTGTTATGCAACTTTTTTTTGTTAATCATTTTTTTTCTTTAATAGAAAAAAAAAAAATTCCCTGTGATTCATAGTCAATTGAAATTTTGATCCAAACAGTTTAAAAGCCATCAAGTAAGGAATTCAGGTGCATATTACAATTACATTTATTTTAAAAAGCAAAAGTACAGAAAAATCTTTACAGTGTATCTACTTTGCATGAAACAAAGATATTATATTTCAAAAATCACATAACTTGTTCAAGGAATTTAGCTTTTGATTTAAGAAAATCAAATTTTACCATTGTTAGTGATGAAGTACTTTTGGTAGCTATTGATGATCTTACTTATAGAGAAATAGAAAAATCTCATTAGTCGAATCAACTTATCCACCCTTGAATTTAAATGCATTCTAAACAAATATGGCGATTGGCTGCTCTCCCAACCAGCATGTAATAAAATTTGATTCTACTAAACAAAAAGAACTACTTGATCAATTTACGTAATTTTTAGAATATGGCATCTTTGTTCAATGAATATGGTAAAGTTAATGTATTATGGTTAATATATATATATATAAATAATGTTCTCTTTTCTTTATTTTCTTAAAGCTATTTGACTAAAAGTTTGTTTGATCATATCTTTAAAGTAATTAAATACTTATTATATAATCATATTTTATTTATATTTTTATAACAAAAAAAAAAAAAAAAAATTTTTTTGGCTTTCTTGAAATTATTAAACATAATTCGAATGCAAAACAGTATAACAAAAAAATAATATTTTAATACATTTTTAAGGTTTTTAAAATATTTAAAAAGGTTTCTTTTTTTCATCAGAAACTTAAAATGTTAAAAAAAAAAAAAAAAAAAAGAGAAAGAGAAAATTAAGTGAATATTCATACAAAACTAAAAAAAAAAAATACCCCAAAATAATTTATTATTTAAAAAAGTAAACGGCGTATGCTGCCTAATGCATGGAAGTGAAACCTGACTAGTGGAGGTTGAGGGACATGTGTTGCATGGAGAGAAATTATATGAGAATATGATAGACATGTAATGTGAGCCTTGAATACAGGCTTAGATCTGATGACCTCAGAGGAAGATTAAATCTGTATAGTATAGGAAGATACAAAGATACAAGTTCTTGGATTAGTTTATGTAGAACAGATGAGGTAGCAGGGTTAGTTGACAGGAGAAGCTCAAGAAAAACATTAGAGAAATTAATAATGATGGACTTGAGAAAAAGAAGGGTACATGTTTAGTTTAACACTGGCATGTGTTAGATAGATTTTTGGCTTTTAGAAGATGAAAATAAAAAAAAATTCTTTTTGGCCAGGTCTTAATTTATTCCTTCTTTCAAAGCCATCCTATGTTTTCCTCGGCTTTTCCCCGTGAGCTAGACCTACCACCTCAACTATTATACATCTACTAACCCAGAAACTTTCATCCATTCTTTCAATGTGACCATATCAACAGACACCTGTTCTGCACTATACTCTCCAAATTTAAGCATCCCACCTGTTCTGCATTATACTCTCCAAATTTAAGCATCCCATACAAACCTGTCTTTTAGATTCACATTACACATCTATCATATCATCCTCATTTAATTTCTTACTATGCAACATGTATCCAACCATAGCTGGTCAGCTTTCATTTCCAAATAGCATCACATTGCACATACATTCCTGACAAATATTTTTTTGGTTGGCAGCGATAACACGTTGCAAGTTAATAACAGAAGTTCCATAAACTTCATCCACTCGTAACCTTTTCACTCACACTAGCACGTGCTCTTCTTTGTGCTCCAATGGTATGATTGAATACAACTTCTGAATATTAGCATTACAAGCGTATGCTGAACTTTCGTGGACATCGGCAATATTACATACCTAATGTGCTTCAACAATTCATGTAGAATACGATTTATGGTTGCATCTCAGAAAAAAAAAAATGGGTATATTTTGGGCCAGTTAGAGAGGATTTGCAAAATTGAAAATTGGACTGGTCCCAAAATGCATAAGTTCTGGTTGACTATAGGAATTACCATCTTTTAGAGAAATCCAAAATCTAAATGAAAAATTTTCAATTTATTTCTGAGATTAATTCATATCTACTCAATTTTTTTCTTTTCTTTGAGGGGAGTAGCAAATACCAACCATGAATGCTCGTTGGGCATTCAATGGCTATACTCCAGATTAAGCTCTCCTTTGGTGGGGAGGCAAGTAAACACCTACTCTCAATAAAGCTATATTTAAATACTACTATACTTCGTTTTGTCCATGAATAGACGCCCACTGTATGATACCACTCGCTAGTTTAAAAAAAATTGAAATTTGTACATCTGACTTTATAATTCATGGCTTATTGTAAAGGGATACATCAGATCTGACTGCATAATCAGAGAGAGCACACAATTTTACATAAGAGTACCAAGTTTCATAACAATAGCTTGAAAAAATAAATAAATACCAAATTCCTTGAAATGCAAAGGTCCGTAATTTAGCCCACTTTTTCTAAAGAAAAATGTCTACAGAAAAGCATAAATTTTGGCACTTAAAATTCTGACTTTTGAACTACTGATGGTATTTGCATGATTAAAACGGTTTTAAGCATCTTTTACGTAGCTTTTTCATGCAAGTTGATAAAATAACAATTACCTAAAAAGAAAAAAGGTAACTTGTAATGCTATGAATATAATCAATATCACGATCCAAATATATTTTATCCATATTCAAGTTCTCATTCATCCTATACTTATATAGATTTGGTCAACCAAACCAAATCAGCAGAAGTGATAACTATGTGGGGGGGGGGACATACACAAATTACTACTTCTGCATTATATGGACGGCGCCATTGTTGGGGGAGGGGTGATAACTTCAATTTATTCTTCGTCAAATAACATGGAAAATAAATAACAAGATTCGTTTTTTTTCCTGAACACAAAAATATTTGAAAACCAAAACATTTATTGTATAAAAATGTATCAATATATTTAATTGTAAAAACATTTATTGAAAAGTCTGCGTACGAAAATATAATTGTAATAAAACAATTTTTGAATTAAAAGCAACATTGGATCCACCACTCCCCACCCCCGAAACATTCTTTTAATTGAAGTAGAATTGGATTTTTTTCTGAACAATTTAATAATTTAAATGAAACATTTTTCGAATTAAAGCAACATTGAATTTTTATGTACTTTTCTTTTTCCGAAACAATTTTTGAATTAAAGTAAAATTGTTACTGTAACAAAATACAATTTTAATTTTTTGTTGAAGGGTCGACAAAGTTATATTATAGTTTTAATTTTTAAATTAATAAACAATTTGAATGGAATGAAATGAATGAACTTGGTCCATCTTTTAGTATGCATAGAAGCGCCATCTGGCGATAGTTTAATGAAAAGCATAAAAAAAATAGCGCCGTCTGTGTAATGCAGAAGTGCTCACAAAAGCTAAATATTTTGTCTTCAAAATAGATGAGGCAGAGTTCTCATCCATTTCATTTGCCTTAAGCTTCTTGTATATAAACTATCTACCTTTAATTCCATTGTACATTTTGTATTCAAGGTTGGTAAGTACAATTATCTTTTAGTTCAGTCTTCCTTTGTTTATAAAGGATTTCTGCAGAGCTGTTGGTAGCACAGTGAACACTTCACAGGTTTTCTGCAGGCTGTTGGTAGCACAGTGAACACTTCACAGGTTTTCTGCAGGCTGTTGGTAGCACAGTGAACACTTCACAGGTTTTCTGCAGGCTGTTGGTAGCACAGTGAACACTTCACAGGTTTTTTTTTTTTTTTAAATGGTAAAATGAAATTAGTTCTGTTTTGAGTACTTGTACAGTACATTCAAAAATGAAAATGTTGAAAAAGGTTATATTGTACATATTCGTTATGGAACGAAGTTCTCCAAAAAGAAAAATTTCACTTAATTTCATCAGTAATTTTTATTTTACAGTGAAAAATCAATTTGTTATTATACTGAGCAAATGTTCGATTTTTAGGAAAAAAAGCTAATAATAAAGATGGAGAGGGAGTTTCGGCGTTTTAACTGGAGTTATCTCCCTGTGGCGTGTTCAACAAATTTCATAATGGCTGACTTTAACGTGCTCTAATAAAAACGTGTTTTTCTGCTGTAAAATAAAAACTACTCGATCAAATTAAATGAAATTTTTTTTCAGAGATCTTCAGTCCAAAACGGATACGTACAATATAACCTTTTTTTGATATTTTCATTTTTTTAATGTCTTGATTAAACTGTACAAGTACCCTTTTTTGTTTATAATAAAAGTATATTTTATTTTTACTTTGAAATGCTTTTTTTACAAGTTTTTTTTTTTCTGACAGTAAAATGAAACAAGGTGAATTTAATATTTTTATTTTTAAAAATTACTTTTTTGTGTAAGTTACTCCTAATATATTTTTTGTTCATTTTAAAAATGTGAAAAAAAAAAAAAAAAAAAAATTGTTTTATTTTATTATCGGATAAAAAAGAAAAACTTGTAGTAAAAAACATTTCAAAGTAAAAATAAAAAATATTCTTTATTTTCACAAAAAAAAAAAAAAAAAAATTTTTACTATTGAAAAAAAAAAAAAACTTGGAAAAAAAAAAAAAATTGAAAAAAGAAAATTTCAAAAGTATGTTTTTTTTTTTTTAGTCTTTACCGTGCAACCAACAGCTCTGCAGAGATTCTTTGTAAACAAAGAAAGACTGAACTTGAAGATAACCACAGAAACTGTTGCATTCAACTTCCTTTCCACAAACTGAGCAATGGGAAATTTTCCTCTTTTTGAGAGCTTTCACACACAACAGCCACTGATCATCACTTTAGTGTTGGAAATATTCACTCTCAGATCTTTTACTTCTCAACCGCCATCTATTAAGTATTGCAAAAATGAATGATTGTGTGCTATTGTAGAGCAAACTGCAAAAACAGGAATGAAAACAAAAAAATGAAAGAAATTACCTCCTCATTATAAAGTTTGCTTATTTCTTGCTTAATTGGATCTATGAGTTGTACTTGTCCAGCTGTGAAACCAACTAGTAACAAGACACTCTCACATGTTGCGGACAGATGGTTGAAATCATGACAAGTAGGGAATGTTCCTTTGTAGATCCTTTTGTCAATCGGCTTTGTCAGGTCTGCAGCCTTCAACAGATAACAAAAATACATGGAAAAAAATTTAAGATTAAAAAATTATTTTTTTAAATTTTATTTTTACACACAAATTTGATAACTTAAACACTAAAAAAAAAAAAAAAAAAATAGCATGGACGTACAACAGCATGTTCATGTAATATGAAACAAATAAAAAGGATCAAATATATATTTCCTTTCAGAAAAAAATTGAAAATATGTAAATAAATGTTGAATGTATTAAAATTTGTGGTTCTTGTTCAGAATTCCTCCTGTGCTAAAAAACAAAACAAAAAAAACAATGTCATAATAAAAAAAAAAACATTTTCTATTATTTCAGATGGTATTTCTTGCAATATAAATACAAATTCAAACTGATCCAAGACTTCTTTTCTATTTTAAAATGCCGATTTATTGCTATTTAAAATGAAAGCCTGTTTTTTTTCACCAACAATTATCTCATTTTGTTCTAGCTGGGGATGGGGCATCCTGCCAGATTCTAAATGTTCATCTGCTACCTCATACATTCCAATGGGGGAGATCTTTTTTAAGATTCTAACTATCCCTTTAAATGCAATTGTTTGTATCTCTTACACTTGGTTCACCAAGTATATTTGCCAAATATTTACTGAAATCCGTTTTCATGAGTACAGTTGTGCTTATAATTACTGGAATGATGGAGATCCAGTTTCTTTTCATGCAGTGCATAAGATTTTTGTATTTCATTATCTTTTCCCTATCAGTTCTGCTTAACCTAGCATCAATGGGGATACTAACTTCTCCTAAGGTTGTTTCTTTCTCCTTCCTTGTCACATATCACTATGTCAAGCATAATAGCTCTGATTTTTAGGTACGTAGCTGTAGGAACTGCATAGTCATAGTGGATGGTGTATGACTTATTTGCAACTGGTTTTTCTGATAAACATGTTCCCAGGACTTGCTGCATGTAAGCATAAGACATGTCACTTGATGAGTGAAATGCAATTTGCAGCTAACAAGAAATTTTTTTTTCAAACATAACTCAATACTAAAACTGAGGAACATCTTAACATGTATTGTGTTTCAATAAAATATATAAGAAAAAATGACTTAGGAAAACAAATATTGATCAACTCAGCTTTAATATAATAGATTTTTGCTTGTATTGATAATATAAATGTTCATAAAATTAATTGAGAATTGGTTATTTGTAAATATTTCAATTCTTCAGACTACTGTTCTTATCTTCAGTGTCATTTTCAAAACGTTTTGGTTGTATTGATAATATAAATGTTCATAAAATTAATTGAGAATTGGTTATTTGTAAATATTTCAATTCTTCAGACTACTGTTCTTATCTTCAGTGTCATTTTCAAAACGTTTTGGTTGTTTTTTTTTATCATTCAATTTTCATCTCAAACAAGGCATAGTGCCACTTTGAAGTAGGGGGCTACTATTGCGGACATAAGTTGCAAGGATATTATGAAAGGAGATGATCAGCAAGATGTCTGTTCACATTACACTTGAACTTCTGCATGTCAGTACAGTTGGGAAAGCAGAATCCCGGAAGGGAATTCCAAAGTCTAGCAGTTCTGGGGAAGAAACTATTGGAATAGGGTTTCTTACATGTAGGGATCTCTAATGTGTAGGGGTGGGATTTACCTGCTTGTTGGGTTTGTCGGAGGTATTTACATCGAGAGGGTACAAGTGCTTGTAGTTCATCAGAGCATTCACCATTAAAATATGAAAGCCAAAATAAAGAAATACACCAAGTGTGCATGTGTGGGGCTCGGAGGGAGGGATGGTGGTGTAGAAGATAGGAAGTCATTCTTTGATGAAGCAAGTCCTTTAAATACCCTATCATGAATCATTTAAAGTCTTAACCTTCAGAGTAGAATTCAACATTTGAAATTTTCAGAGAGAACTATCATAAGATAGAAAATAAGGGCAAGAAAATATGGAGAGTAAGAGAAAAAGAACAAGAAAAAAAAAGGAAAGATAAAGCAAAAGAGAGGAAGAGTAAAAGAAAAAAGAAAGAGAAGGAAAGGTAAAGTGAAAAAGCAAGGAAGAGAAAAGAAATAAAATACAGCCAAATAGCAAAAAAAAAAAAAAAAAAAAAAAAATTTAATTAAAAAATATAACAAAGTAATGGTTTGCCAATTTGGCAAAAATCAGCCTTTTCATATTAAAAAAAAAACATGGTTCGAAATCAATCCATATTTTCAAAATAGGACAAAGATGATTTTACCAAATCGTCAGAACCTTACCATATTGTTATATTTTTTTTTAATAAAGAAAAAAAAAGAGAATCCAGATCCATGAATTGCTTAAGGAATTTAAGTAAAAATTTGCCTTTTCTAGATTAAAGAGAAAACAAAAAAGCAAGATCGTACTAAAAGAACAGGAGTATAGTCAGCTAACATACTGCCTAACTTCAGGCGTGGATGCTACAGTTCCTTTGCTTTTTTTCTCTCACCTCCATGCATATCCTTTTTTTTTTTACATTTTTCCAATTGTTCCTTTTTTATTTAAAAATCATTAAAAAATTTTTTTTATCTTATTTTAATTAATAAATTATCGAAAGTAATTTTGTTTTTTTTTAAAGAATTATTGAAAACACTTTTTATAATCTTTTAAAACTATTTTAGGAATATCATGTATTGGATATGTTTTTATGATGTTTGAAATTTTGTTATTTTGATTTCAATAATTTATTATTATAATTTAATAAACATATTCATTATATTAATTCAAATAAAAAATTGTTCTCAAAATTTAAAAAAATATTTTTTTAAAAATTCATAAACATATTTCTTACAAAATTTCAATTAAAATAAAAACTTATTGTTTAATTTTGTTATTAAAAATGTAAATAAAGACTAATAGTGTTATGTATTATTATTCATCAGACTATTGTTCTCATCTTGAGTGTGATTTTCAAGACGTTTCGGTCAATATAACCTCCGACCTTCTTCAGGTGTATCTTGTCGAACTTGGGAATGATTTTCTGTCGAACCTGGGAATTCCTGAAAATCACACTCAAGATGAGAAAAGTAGTCCGATAAATAATAATATAAATAACTAATCCTCATCTAAAAAATCCAGAAACGTATAATGTTATTTTTTTTTTTTTTTTTTTTTTTTTTTTTTTACACAGTGATCACCACTTATCAAGGCCCGGAAGCCACTCAGGGATAAGGGTTATTGTAAGTACATCACGTTAGTGAGGAGATTTTATGAAGTGTTTAATTAGGGGGGCAGTTCATTAGGAATTTGTTAACATTAGACTTGAAGACATCCAAGTTGTAGTCCGGAGGGAAGCAGGCAGACGGAACAGAGTTCCACAGGCGTGCAGTTCTAAGAAAGAAGCTTTGCTCATGAAATCCGCGTTTTGATTTAGGCACAGATATAGAGTGGGGGAAATTTTTCACAGTGGATTCAGCTAGACGGGTGTTTTTCGTGAAAGATTGGCGAGGGGGGACCAGGGATTGGAGTTCAGACGAGCACCTGCCATGAAAATAACGATAAAACAAGGATAGGCTCGCAACGTCTCTTCTGTGGGAGAGGGGTTGTAGGGTAGAGAAAAGGGCATCCCCCACTAAACCACGAAGTCTATTTTGTACTCTGTCAAGGCATGATAGGCTGTTTTTGGCAGCTCCTGCCCAGATATGGCAACAGTATTCCATCCTTGATATTTTTATCTGTATTATTTTGTTCATCTCGCCACGTTTTTGGCCAAGTAAACCTTTGGCTGGCTTTGAGTAGGATTGAAACCGCTATCTTCAGACAATTCTCACCTGGAACCATAGAGATTCAACGTCTCTATCAACTGCGCCACGGATCCAGGTGAGAATTGTCTGAAGATAGCGGTTTCAATCCTACCCAAAATTGGCCAGAGGCTTACTTGGCCAAAAACGTTGAGACGACAACTATGGATGGCAGTGATTACTGAGAATGCAGTCAGGAGATTCAGCATTCCTATCCCGTTGCAGTTACCACCTGACGAAGGCCAGAGGAATAGTTGGCCAAAACGTTGTGAAACATCTAAGAAAGATGAGTATAATAGTCTGCAATAAATAAATTAATGTAAAAAATACTCATCTCAATAATGAATTCCAATTAAATAATATATATAACAACATCACTATCTAAAAACATAAGATATTAACTGATATATACTCAAGAGTCAAAATAATGAAAAGAATATTCTCTTGTCATAGCCTTAATAATGAGTCATCACTTAACAAGCAAAAAGCCATTTGTGGATAAGGATTCAATTTCTTTCAACCGAATTTTAAAGGATTTTATTTCTCTGACATATCTCCTCTGCAATTAAAGACGTGACAGCAAACACTAAACGGTAAAATTCATTAATATATATCTCTATCTCTACTATTATAGAAAAAGAACTTTGTGTGTTTGTTCTCTATGGACTTGGAAATGGCTGGGCTGGTGTTTTTTTTTTTTAATTTCACACAAAAGTACTTGATATGCCTGATGGTGTTCTTACATAGGTTTTGTATCAGAATGCATCTGATAAGTATTGAAAATCGATAATCGAAAAAAATCTGTTTAAAGTAGGAAGTTCAATTTTGACCAAAGTTAACACTTTTATACAACCTAACATCACAGGTGTATTTGAGAAGTTTTATCACCGCACAGGCAGAAAAGCACAGCCTATAAAATAAATTGTAGATTCTTTTTTAAGACAGAGGCGCATTTAAAATGAATGTTTATATTTTTAGAGGAGAGAGTGAAGTTGGGTCTGTGTAAACCAGTTTCACTTAAAAAAAAGGGGTTTGTTTCACTTAAAAAAAAGGCGTCTGATTCTCTCTTTAACACGGTAAGTTTGGGAAAAGGTGTTATAAATAAAAAACCTGATAAAATACTGTTAAAAACTTGCTCAATATATGTTACCGTGACATAGGTTGACATATATTCGGCGGGTTTTTAATAGTATTTTGTATAGTTTTTTTTATTTATAACACCTTTTCCCAAACTTACGGTGTTAAAGAGGGTGTGAGACGCCATCTTGAATTTTCCAATACATCGGTAAACACTGTAAGTTTTTCGAGCTGAATAAATATGTTACATTGAATAAAAACACAAAAAATATATCCAGTTAGGTAGAAAAGTAACTTATCTTGCCTTTATAACATTTATTTGTTATATATTTGTTTTTAGACAACTTTTTCGAATCTATGTGTACAGTAATACAAACCAAAAAAAAAGTGTCAGCATGTGCCATCTATCATCCGCAAGATGTTGTTCCGATGGACAAACTGTAAATATTGTGTCTTTTTTCACTCCTATGTACACTTTCCCTTTGCGTTCATGTTAAGCTTTTTATTGAATTACAGTTTTCAGTTCCATATGCATACTGGAAAATAAAATACCCTTTAAATAAAATTCATACATGTTTCTGAATATTTGAGATGAAGATTGATAATTCGTATTATTTGGATTGTTCAGACTACTGTTCTCATTTTGAGTGTTATTCTCATCATATTTCGGTCGATGTAACCTCCGACCTTCAGGTGTCAAACTTTGGAATCTACACAAAATTTTACATCTTATCAAACTTTGAAATTTACACAAAATTTTAAACGGAACCACGGGATAGCATGTTCTTGTTCCATCAGCCAGCCAGGACCAGATAAAAGTCCTGAGGTCCTCAAAAGAAATATTAGAATTGTGGTGCAATGGATAAAGTACTAAGTACAATTCACAGTGGGTTAAATTGGGGAGGGGGGGTTAAGCGGACATTTACCTTTGTATACCTATAATGTTATGCTTTTTTTTTTTTAGCTCTTTGAGTTCATTTTTAACGTCAAATACCATGGTAAGATGTTGGAAAGCTGATATTCAACATAAAAATCGTTCTTTTTAAGAGTCCAAAGACCAAAACATCATAAATTTGCTGGCATACAAAATTTAGGCAGTTACGGACAAACTTTAAATGCCTGTATCTTTAAAACTATAGAAGCTAAGAAGAGAAATTAGACCTTTTTGATACTGCATGAAACCAGCTTTTCAAATATTCAGTTAGAATGAGAAAATACACTACTAAAAAGATAACACAATGAAAAAAACTAGTTTATTAATTCAATGTATCAGATAACTGATCATGCATCAGTCAAAGAGTACAATAAAGACTCATATTCACTGTTGCAACCATGAATTGCAGTTTTTAACTGCTCACAGCTTTTAATGCTATGTCTGCAGTTTAAACGTTCTCGTCTTCATAATGATGGGATTACTCTTGCCCCAGAGTCTGTTAATACAATTTGATAAATTGTTAAATTGATTTGTCTTTCGAGACTTGTTTATCCGATACGGACATAGGAACTTGTTATTTGCCTCAATGCCAGATTCTGTATAGTTGAGAAGACTAATGTTACCATTCTCTGCAATTAACTCAGCACTGTGCCCTAAAACAACATGAGCACTTGGAGTGATATCAATCTATGAAACTGAACCAACATGGAGATATGTAGCATGAAAAAATTCTTTGAACTCGTCAATTTTCATTTTCCTATCTGAGTTAATGATGGTTAAAATGACAGCCATGTGGAGTAACAGTTGATCAATCTTGGCTCTTAATTCACTACTATCGATTCCTTGGGTGAGCAGTTTTCGGTTGGATCTCGTTGAGGTTGTGGAATGCAAGAAACTGAAGTGATGCAAACAATTGGGCAGACGTAAGTTGCACGCACTGGAGGTAATGGTATTTCACACCACTGTACGGAGTTGCAAGTTCTTGCACTGTTGACCTCCGCTCCTTCTTAAATTTCAACAGTTTGTCATATGATGGAAGAATGTCAGCTCCAACATCTTTCAGGAGTAAACAAATGCCTGTGTAAATCCATTTGATCATTTTGCCACTCTTGTAGATGGCAGATGCAACTTCCAATGAAACGTGTCGATCTGGGATGGACTCATTGGATAGGATAGGGTATCCCACTTTAGCAGCCTCTTTGTTTTGAAGATAATTGTTCTTCAGACCGAAGGCAAACATTTTTGTGGGGGAAGTGTTTTGTGCTTCAGCAACAGCTTTGGTTGAATCCATATAGTCGCTCAGTCGTTGGTGTTGTTGAGGACGCTTTGCCTTCAGTACACAGGTGTGACGTTGGAGCACTACCTTCTCATCGAATGACTTGGATGAACGATTCTTCTTGTTGCTGTTGAAAGTCTTTGAACACAACTTTGATGTCAGACAGAAGTTTATTATTAAGTGGGACCTCTAGCTTGGATAAGACCTGTTTTCAATTTCATTGAAGTCTGGCTCTTTGTCGAATAGAGATCTCTTTCAGTTGTTGAAAATCTTGAGAGCAATGTTTGTCATGTCATTCATTATGATTGTGCATCAAAAATAAAATGTGAGAAAATAAAATAAAATGTGAGATGTTGAAAAATTGAAAAATGAAAAAAATGGAAATATTCAATTATAATGGATAAATTTTGAAAAAAATCAATTTTTTCTGGTTTACAGCAAATATTTAACTGAAAATAGCTTAAAAAGGGCAAAACAATAAGGATTTTCCAGAAAACAGTGCAGTTTCATGGTTTTCTGATGCCAGATTTGGATTCTGCACCCAAAAAAACATCAGAAAAGTGGTTTGGATTATGAAATTTGAGCAAGAATGACAAGAATGATCTGGATTTATGGTTTAAACGGTCATTGTGGGTTGTCTAAAATTACAGAAAAATGGGCAAGTTCAAATTTTTTCAGTACATTAGAATTAAAATGGTTTCTGAGAGTGATTTTTTTCACCCAATTTGGGGGAATCGGAAAAATTGATGCGTATTTTCCGATGCAAAAATGATTCTTTTGTCTTTTTTTATTTGATTTTATTTAAAGCAAAATCTTCCATTGATGGTAATAATGATAAAATAGTAAATATTTATTAATTTTAAAATATCAGTAAAGCTAAAATCGATAGATCATCCTCCACAAGTGTAAATTAACGTTTAGGAAAATATTTGCATATTTAACATGTGTTTTTACGAAAATCACAGGGAAATAACTATCTTATGGTTAAATAATTAGAGATTTATAAAGAATCGGTATAATTGTATCGGAATCAGGAATTTAGCACGGAATCGGAAAAAAATATTGGAATCGTCCCATCACTAATAATTATTGCAGAAATCCTATGCAATATATATGCATGTATTTTCTCAAACATCAAACAATACTTGTGGGGATTATTCATAGATTTTACTGGTAGTTTAAAAATCAATAAATATTTATCATTTCATCATTGATAAGAATACAAAATAAAAATCTAAACAAAAAACAAGCATATAAAAAAACAATTAATAGAATCGTTTTAGCATCAGCAAAAAAGCAAATTTTTCTGGCTCTTGTTGGCTGCGACATTGTTTGGCTGTGGAAATAATTATATATAATCTTGAATATTCTACTTCTAATTGCTCGCTAGATTAGCATTGCTGGATGGCATCATCCTGGCGAGTTGAAAATTCCTATTTGTGATATATCGGCTTGGGGTTAATAGGTGGTTGGATGACCCTTGTCGAGACGAACTAGGTCTATTCCATAGTCGAATGTTGCCGCAGTTTGCTTGATCTGTCTTAGTTAATAGAATTTCTTGTGTGCAGGCGTTTTCTCAGTTGGCAGAGTGCTTGCCTCGCATGCAAGAGGCTTGGATTTTGCATCCCGGGTTCGGATGTGTCTAACAGATGAGCCCAAAACTCAAGTCTTGGACTTCCGGTTTGTTGGCTGCGATGTTGTTTGGCTGTGGAAATAATTATATATACTCTTTCACATTCTGAATATATATATATATATATATATATATAAAATACTTGTTTATTGTTATATAAACATGCTCACATCCCGCTGCTACAAATAGCCACTTGTTTCAATCAAACAACAGATATCATCAGGCAGCGACTTGACTATTCAAAAGTTCAATGAATAAATATTATTCATTGAACTTTTGAATAGTCAAGTCGCTGCCTGATGATATCTGTTGTTTGATTGAAACAAGTGGCTATTTGTAGCAGCGGGATGTGAGCATATTTATATAACAATAAACAAGTATTATCAGCTCTTTTTATTGAGCACTATCTAACAACCTCGTTGAATTCATTAGTCCATTACTTTTGAATATAAAAAAAACCCGAGTATATATATATATATATATACACACACACACACACATACACAGAGACCCTGTTAGGTATATATATATATATATATATATATATATATATATATATATATATAGTCATTGTTGGCAGAAGTCAGATATAAGTGCACATTTTTCTCCATAGCATTGAGCCAAACGTTGTGAAAATAATACAGTGGTTTTGAAACAGCTCAAACTCTGAAGCTTTTCCGAATCAAAACAGCACATTTTGCACATATAAAGGATCTAGATATTTTTTTAAGACAAAGCTTTATAATACTAATAATAATGGAAGTGAACCAACGTCATCTCAGAAAATTCCATTCTGGCAAAAATTTACATTCACCATGACTAATGTTTGTGCAAAATTGCAACAAAATCCAAGGCGTGTTTATTGAGAAAAGTGCAAATGGACAAACAGGAATGAATTACTAGGTCCGATCCTTTGTCAAGGAACCATTAAGAAAAAATAAAGTGTAAAACTGTACGATACATGTACCAGTTACAGAAAGACAAAAATTGTACACCAAAACCCTTATAAATTGATCAAGTAGTTTTATTTTTAAATAAGAAAATTAAACTTTATGGTCAAACAAACAGCAACACTATTGCGACGCCATCTTGTAAACAGGTTGAAAAGAATAAGGGAGATAACTCCACATAATTTAAACTTGTGGGATTTTAGAAAATCATTCTTAATATGGGAAATGGAGGGGGGCATTGGAAAAACTTAAATTTTCTTTAAAATTATCGTCTTTCATTACAAAAAACTATTTCACCGCCAATTGCAATTGAACCGATAGAGGGTTGCTTTCTTAATCAGAAAGCCTGGACCTTTTTTTTTTTTTTTATTATCAATTTTCTTCCTTTGAAGAAAATAACGCTGGGTATGGGGCAGCCAAACCAGCTGCCAACATTGCCCTGCTTTTTTATTGAAACCAACCGAGAGCTCTTTTTAGTATCCTCGTTGTTCCCTTAAGTGCAATTGTCTGAATCTCTTTTGCACTTGGTTCACCAAGAATATTAGTTAGGTAGGACTTCAGGTTCTTCTTCATAAGACCTGTGGCACCTATAATAACTGGTATGATTGATATCTCTCTAAGATTCCAGTTTCTTTTCATATCGTACATGAGACCTTGATATTTTGTCTGTTTCTCCCTTTCAGCTCTGTTCAGACCTCCATCATTAGGGACACTCACTTCAACCAAGGTTGCCACTCTTTCTGGCTTATTCCATATAACTATGTCAGGTTTCACAGCAGGATTTTCAAGGTAGTTGGCTGTAGGGATTACATGGTCGTAATGTATTTTATATAAGTCATTTCCAACTGTTCTTTCAGGTTGATGTTCCCATGACCTACTGCTACACTGGATGTTTAATTTTTTACAGATGGTCCAGTGGCGGTACTTACATACTCCATCATATCTCACTGTATAGCAGTCGTCCCCCAAAAGATCCTTGCAACTTGATATCAGATGACTCACACTTTCCAATTCTGTATGGACCTTGGAATAGACTTTCAAGTGAAATATTAAATGCACCAGCATAAAAATTCAACATAAATTTGGACAGGTGTTGGACTATTGTATTCTGTTCTTTGTAAATTTCTATCACCCTTTCCCTACATAGCATTAAAGCAGGATTTTTTGAGGGGGAAAAGAGGGGGGGGGGGCTAAATAAATTGAAAAAAAAAAAAAAATACTTTATCACTTTATATGATTTTTTTTTAAATACAATATTTTCTTTCCACTAAAGATATGCACATCATACAGATTTTTCTTAATTTTTGATTTTTAACATAGAAGGAATTCTGGACAAGCACTATATATATATATATATATATATATATATATATATATATATATATAAAGTGAACGTGTCTGTGTGTCTGTCTATGTACATTCCCCTATCCAATAACTGTCAATTTTAATCTACAAACTCGAAATTTGATATACAGGGTACTGAGATTTGGGAAAATCTATGTGATCGGTTTTTGGCCAGAAATTTGTCTGTTAAGGGGTCAAACTTCAACGATTTGACCTTTGAGAACTCTATCAAACTCCTCCAACAATTTTGGGTCTAAACACTTGAAACTTTTAGATATAGGTTCCTTGGACATGGGTCTAACTTAATAACTTGATTTAAGCCCAAAACAATAAGTGTTAAGGGGTCAAAGTTAAAAAAATTGACCTTTTTTTTTTGTTTTTTTTGCTCAGCATACACCTTCAAACGCCCAGGCAAGTATATATATATATATATATATATATATATATATTATTAAATATTTTTTTCACGTGCATAAAAGTATACCTATAGACACACGCGTTTCCGGATTTTTAACCTTCGTGAGCACAGGTCAGGATCGAACTCATGACATCAATATCCGCATTCTGATACTTAACCAATGCACCACCATTGATTAGCATGTTTTTTTTATCGCTTATAAAGTCAAGATTTAGTTATTGGCATTTTTTTAACAATATTAACAACTTCGAAACGCTGTCGTTTTTATTTTGTTATTTAATAATAAGATTAAATACGTTTAAAAAAAAATAAGGTCTTTTAAAAAATAAGGGTCGATCTATACATAACAATAAGAGCTTATAGTTCTTTTAAAAAAAAAAAAAACGTTAAAGTAGAAAACAATAAAAGCAACAACATTTCGAAGTTGTTAATATCGCTAAAAAAATGCCAACAACAAAATCTTATATATATATATTAATGTAATGGCTTCTTTCAGTCTTGACAGACTATGGATACCCACTGTAAGGGTGCCTGCGCGTCAAATTTTTGTGGCATGAATAGCGCAATCTCCAACACCACCTCTCCTGAGTTGACATTGTGGAATATCAGTTGAAAGTGGACGTTTAGGACGACTGGAAACAACGCTAAGATAAACAGAAAGCACATACAGTGGCTAGAATTCCCAAATGGTCACCGATCTGGTACAAGCCAGGTTCAATGTTGCTTAACTTTGGTGATCTGATGAAAACCGGTGTGTCAATATGATTATGCCATATATATATATATATATATATATATATATATATATATATATATATATATATATATATATATACACATACTTCAGAATCATTTTGTTATATAAATTTTCAGCAGGCGCTTTTGCTAATAGACAAGAACAGAAAAATGATTGCAAACCAAAGGTCAAATAAAGTGTGGATGGCATTTTCAGGCAACACTTGCAAATGTTAAAACATGTCCCTCTGTATTTCTTACATACAAGGCAAGCTATAGATTTTGATAGAAATAAACATAAGGGAAGAATCAATTTAGTAAACAATAAACCTATTTTCTAGGTGCTAAGAAATGATTCCAAAGTTCAACTGTAACCTTGAAATAATCTCCCTTTAAAACAAAAGACATCTGACCCAGCTATGAACAATTGTATTTTTGGAGTTGTTGGTTTTTAACTTTCCTTCAAAGTTTGTTATTATTTATATTTATTTATATTGTATTAATTAATCAATAGACATGTAGCATTAACAAATCTACAGTCAAAACCAGTAACTATGTCAAATGTCAGAAACTGTTCTGTTGCTTTTGGTGCACATTAAATTAAGAGATTTACACATCAAATGCAACTACTATAATATCTGGGTCTTTTTTCACCAGCCTTAAACTTTCAGGAAAGATGTAAAAGTTTATGACAATTTTAGATTTAAAAAAAAAAAAAAAAAAAAAGAAATGTATATATTTTGTATGGATGACGATATGCAATGGATATTGAATCGGTCATGCCATAAGAATATGGGACTAATCAAGAATGCCGACGGATACTTGTTACATTTCATTAGATGAAGTACTGCTGCCACATCTGGTGATGAGCTGCTAAAAGAAACCTTTCCAGGCTTGTTGGGGTTCAAAACTGGCTTCGGAATGTAATGGTTGATGTCCTTTCCTCCTCCTTACAACCTATTTCTGACAGAAGAAACATTACAAGTCTGTTCTATCATTATTTTATGCCAAGTTCTCAACTGAGCTTCAATCTATGGTCCCCCCTTACAAAACATTCACAACAAACACTCGTCTAGCTACAACCACTATCAACAATTTTCCCTACTCTATCAGTCAAAATCTAAATGCAACTTACCTAAACAAAGATTCTTTCCTACCTGCCTGTGGAACTCTATATGGTGGAGTCGCTTTCTACAACATGACTGACATAAAGAAGTTCTTGTTGAGCTGTCAATTCAAATGCTATCTGATTTTCACCATTACTGATCATTATGGTTGTGCCTCACCTAACTACCTGACACTCAATAACTCTTTTCTCCGAGTAGCCTTTGGGTCTTGATAAATGGTCAATCCCATGTAACAAACAAAAAAAGAAAAAAACGCTACAGGTAGATTCTAGAAAGCACTCTTTAACCAATGCAAGTAATTATAAGAAATAAAGTTAGAGAACTGTGGAATTTTATTTACTTTTTTTATGAAGGACTAGCCTAGGTGCCCGGCATTGCCCGAGTGTTTGGAGGTGTGTGTTGAAAAAAAAAAAAAAAATGTGGTAGTAGGCAGGCAGGCAGGCAGGCTTGAACCCATACAGCCAAAGAGGAAAAGAATGTGTAAAAAAAGAAAAAAAGGTGACATCTTTGCTGTTGAGCCCATCGCCAAACCGGAAGTGGTGAAAGTTTAAATTAAGGCTAGTCAATCAAAAAGAAGGGACAACTTTAAAAAATATCAGTGAAAAAAGCGACCCTTTCCTTGTAGAAAAGTGGCCAGTTGAGGGTGAAAGAATTAACGTTTTTAACCAATTTTTCGATATTTGTCACCCAAAGAGTTGAACTTCAAATACAGATCTCATGAAAATCCATCGCCTCTGTTAAAAGTTGTAGGCAGACATGCATACATACATTTAAACAGACAGGTGAGATTTATATTATAGATATAAACAGATGAAGTTGCTAAGATGTAGTGAAACATGGCTACGTGGTAAGAAATGCTCAAAACCAGAATTGTCGACTGAAAGTGTATGCGTATGCAATGTCGACTGAAAGAGTATGCGTATACAGTGTGATGATGCATGCGAAACCTGGCGTTTTATACAGGAAAACATTGAAGAAAATCCGAATGGAAGGTCAAAAGTGTAGTATGAAGTTCAGAAAAACGGGGTAAAAAGGATAAAGTATGCAGAAAGAAGAAGAAACGGCAATGAAAGACTTGGAGAAGGATCAGTGGGTATTCGGCTGGGTGGACGAGATAGATGGGAGATGGTTGTAGTGTGGTGTATATGGTGCAAAATTACTCAAATTGACTCGTATTGAAAGCCTTAACACTGTCGACCAAAGGAAGAGTCTATCAAGCATGTGTATGCAGTGTGATGATGCATGTATGGTTGGTTGTTTTTGTTTTACGGCATATCAACCCTTTTCAGGTTATTTAATGCCGAATCCAGTAATTTTGAAGAAAAATTTTTAATAGAATATATATTTTTTTCAAGTCAGTTTCTATTTGACCTATAGGAATGGACCTGGGAGTAATGGCAATTAGGGGGTGGCTCCATACTCCCCAAAGCCCGCAAGCTGGGGCCTTACCATCGAATATAGTTTAAGGTCATATCCAGGACCAGGATGCATGTATGAGAAATTTTGCTAATGAATGTTGAGAACATGGCCATCTTCAAGTCTAATGTAAAGTTTGTGCCGAGCCATCCTTTTAAATAAAAAAATAAAACACTACCCAAGTTACACCACTGCTGATCATCATGATTTTGTTTCACCATGGTAGCACATCTAAGACCGTAAACGACCAACTTCTCTCCGATTCTCTCTCCTCTGATCTTGATCACGTTGTACAATGGAGAAAGGAGTGGCTGGTTACTTTTAATGCATCTAAAACCAAGCTTCTATCTTTACATCATCAACGTTCTGATCCCCATCTGGCATCAATTAAAATGAATGGCTCTCGTCTTGGGGAGGCCTCAAGTTTTGACAGGCTTCTGGGCTTGACCTTTACTCCTGATCTTAAATAGAATACGTACATCAAATCCGTTGCCAAGGCCGCTGGAAAAATGGTCTGATCCTTCTATCGATCCAGTAGATATCTCACTGCTGATGCAATTCTCTATCTATATAAGAGCCAGATACGTCCAAGGATGGAATACTGTTGCCACATATGGGCAGGAGCTGCTAGAAAAGACTTGTCCTGCCTTGATAGGGTTCAAAATAAACTTTGTGGCCTGGTGGGAGATGTCCTTTTCTCTTCGCTGCAACCTCTATCTCACAGAAGAGATGTTGCGAGTTTGTCTCTGCTTTATCGTTATTTTCATGGAAAGTGTTCGACTGAGCTTCAATCTATGGTCCCCCCTCGCCAAACTTTCACAAGAAACACTATCAATAATTCTCCCCACTCTTTATCTGTGCCTAAACCTAAACATAGATTTCATGATCAAAGCTTCTTTCTTAGAACTGCACGCCTGTGGAATTGTCTTCCGTTTTCCTGCTTTCCAGCTGTCTATAATATGGTTGTCTTCAAGTCCAACGTGAACAAGTTTCTGATGAGCCGTTCCACTTAAGTTAACAAATTTACCGAACTTCCATTACTATCGATTACTATATTGTCCTTTTGACTTCTCTACACTCTTTAACCCTTATCCTTGAGTGGCCTATTGGCCTTGATAAGTGGTGACGCCTATGTAAAAAAAGAAAAAAAAAAAAAAGTATAAACTTAGCCTAGCATGTATAAACTTAGCCTAGTATGTATAAACTTAGCGTAAAATAATCTTTGGGTTTTGATAAGTGGTGAACCCCTCGCCTCCACACTCACACACTGATAAAACAACAAAACAAAAAAAAAATATGCGTTGAATGGAGAGAAATGATAAGAGAATGATACCATGGATGCATAATGTAAGTTTTAAATGAGTTAACATACAAATCAAGACATACTGGAAAGTTATTCCCTCTCTTTAAAAAAATATCAGATTTTTGTTTTTATTAGCCTGGGTGCCTGGCATTGTCCGGGTGTTTGTAGGTGTGTGTTGAGCAAAAAAAAAAAAAAAAAAAAAAAAAAAAAAAGAAAGAAAAAAAATAAAAGAAAGAAGATAAAAAAAAGAAGTTGTAGTAGGGAGGCAGGCAGGCTCAAACCCATACCACAAAGGAGGAAAAGAATGTGAAAAAAAACAAAAAAAAACGTTATGTCTTTGCTGTTGCGCCCATCGTCAAACTGGAAGTAACATAGGTTTAAATTAAGGCTAGACAATCGAAAAGAGGGGATGAATTTCGAAAATATCAGCAAAGAAAGCGACCACTCTCTGTAGAAAAGTGCCCAGTTGAGGGTGAAGGAATTAATGTTTTTGGTAAATTTTTTTATATTTGTCGTCCGAAGGGCCGAACTTCAAAATGATACCAATCTCGTGAAAATCCGTCGCCTCTGTTTAAAGTTTTTGCAAGACATACAAACATACATACATACATACATTTAAAAAGAGGTAAGATTTATATTATAGACTAGCGGGGGTACCCGGCGTTGCCGGGTGTTTAGAGGTGTGTGTGTGTTTGGAGGGGGGGGGGGGGGTAGATCAAAACAAAAACAGAAAAAAGAGGTTAAACTTCTTTAAAAAAAAATCGGAAAAACAAAAAAAAACAGCGAACTGCCCAGCATCGCCCATGTGGTAAAAGAAAAAAAAAGTTTTGGTAGGTAGGTAGGATCGAACCCAGAACCTTGAGGCGAAGGTGGAAAAAATCCTGACATGTTACCCGCTCGCCCACGACGGCAGAGTAACAGAAAAGTGTTTTTTAACAATTAAAACTTAATTGACAGGTGCGTAAATTTAATGATAATGAGGTCAAACATATCCCGCAGTTAAGTTTTGTTGGAAGACCAGCTCCCTGGTGTCCCAATGTATAGCAATTGTCTGATATAAATGGTTTCCCCCGTATTGATCAAACCTTATTGCTTTTCTGGACTCCCCCCACGAGTGCCAGGGAGCTGATGCTACGCACTCAGTTTCGCTTTTTTATACTGAAAAGCGAAACAAAGATGCAGCAAGTGAAAAAAATCTTGAAAATAGCATGTAAAAGTCAGCCAAATTAAAGATAGACGCAACCTCCCTTCGTAATTCGATATTATAATTTAGACAGTATATAAAAAGTTTTAAGAATGAGTGCCCCCCCCCCGGAGCACACCCCATAAAAAAGCCTTTACCGGACATACACAAAAATGCACACACTAACACACATTTTGCCTTTTATATATATAGACTAGCGGGGGTACCCGGCGTTGCTCGGATGTTTGGAGGGGTATATGTAGGAGAGGGTGACCCTGTTTTAATATTATTAAAAAAACATGATATTAAAAAAAATTGGAAAAACCAAAACAAAGCAAGGAAAAATGTAAGGAAAAAAAAAAAGGAGTAAAAAAAGTTTAGGTAGGAAGATAGGTTCGAACCCGAATATGAAGTTATTTTTTTAAGCCTTGAAGATTAACCAATTTTATTAAAGTTTTAAATGAAAGAAATAATTTTGTGTGCAAAAAAAAGTAAAACCCAAAATAATCTTCATTGCAACAAAAGCAAGAAAAAGTATAGTCACCAGTGATTATAACATTGTTCAATTTTCATGACTTTGAGAAGTAAATAAAATTCTTTTTCAGAATTAAAATATAATTTAAGACAATTGCGCAAAAAGGTGGGATTTAAAATTGAATTTATTTTGAAAATTTTTAATTAAAGAAATTTTTGTGAGTAACAAAATTAAAAACAATAACATTTCTTGGTGTATAAAAAAATAAAGCGGGGAACATAATTTGGCAGGGTCTTTAAATTAATTAACATCGTTTACTTCTTATAACTTTCGAAACAAAAACTATGTGTGTTTGCAAATCGTAGATATTATAATCTGGGGAGTATATAAAAAGTTCTAAAATATAGTACCCGCCCCCCAAGAAACCTGGCTAAAAAAGCCTTTGCTGGACATACAAAAACGTGCGCGCCCGTTTTGTCTTTTATAGATATACTTTTATATATATATATATATATATATATATATATATATATATATATACTCTAGCGGAGGTACTCTGTGTTGCCTGGGTGTTTGGAGATGTAAAAGAAAAAAAAAGTGTTAGTAAGGAGGGAAGCTCAAACCTCTGACGAACCCAAAGATGGAAAAGAAAGTGAAAGAAAACCTGACGTCTTACTGCTATGCCATGAAGCCATAGGAAGTGAAAAACGTTCAAATTTAGTGATGTCAATCAAAAAGTTGACTTGCTAAGTGTATGAGTTCACACAGGTGCAGAAATGAACATTGGCTGAAATTCAGCTTTCCGCCATTTCATTTATTTGTTTCTCCACGATGTTGGGGAAACCAAGCTCCCCCGAAAAAGGGAGGAAACTCTCAAATGAATAGCAATTGTTTGATATTGATCAAAGATAATTGCATTTTAAGACATCCCAGCATGAAAGGTTGCTGACGCCTTTGTTTCGACGAGTTTCACTTTATACGAAAAAGAAGAACAAACACGCAAAAGGACAGAATAGTGTGAACTTTATAAAAGTCGATCAAAATAAATGTAGAGACAATGTCCGTTCACAAATCGTACATATTATAATCTAGGGAGTATATAAAAAGTTCTAAAATATAGTAAACCCTCCCCCCCCTGAGAACTCTGACGCAAAAAAGCCTTTGCTGGACATACAAAAACGCACAGTCGTTTTGCCTCCTTTATATATATACTAGCGGGGGTACCCGGTGTGCCCGGGTGTTTGGAGGTGTGTGTGCTGTTAAATAAAAAAGAAACCGGGAAGGGGGGGGGTTAGGATCGAACCCGAAGCCCTGAGGCAAAGTTTGAAAATAAAATCGGCCAGCCAGAATGAGTTACTGAAAGATGTTTGAATTTATTTAAGTAAGAACCAAATTGACAGGTGCGCGCACGGAAGTCGTAGAGCAATAGCTATTCAACAAATGAGGTCAATGACCAGGTTTGTTTGTTATAAGCGAAGTAAAAAAAGAAAACAAGGTTCAAACTTAAGCGGGGGGGGGGGGGTAATCAAAACATCGAAAAAAAAACACAAAAAAAAAACTAACGTAAGGTAAAGATGTTAAATGTAAAAATCGAAAAGAAAAAAAACAACAGAAAAACGAACATGTGAAAAACGGCTTAAATAAACCTGTTTCAATATTAAAATTTAAAAAATCGGTGGGTACCCGGGTGTTTTTGGGTGTGGATAAGCGAAGTTTTTGGGGTGGATAAGCGAAGTAAAAAAAAAAAAAACCAGAAAAACGAACGTTACGTGAAAAATGGCTTAAATAACACTGGTTCAATATTTAAATTTAAAAAATCAAAAAAAAAAAAAGAAGACATTTCACACCACGATTCGAACTCAAAACGTTTAGATAACGAACCAACGCGCTAACCAACTGAGCTAACACAACGTACATGAAATTTAGTCAGTTTTTCAACTATTTAAAGTAAACCAGGCCATGACGTCATCTGACGCATGCGTAGAACCGGTAGTCGTCACGAGAGGACCGTTTTTATTGGCACCCCCCTGAACGTTTTTAGCCAATTTTTCGAGCGAAGGATGGAGCTTCAATATGATACAGAGTTTGTGAATTTTCATTGTGTCTGTCAAAAGTTAATCCATACATTCATATTAGCCTTATCTGTAATTAATTTCTTTTTTTTATCAAAATCGTTTTAGACAAGGCATTTAGCCCACTTGATGTAAGGAACTAAAAAAGGACTAATTCAAGGTCAAAAACTTGCCAACGATAAGTGTTAGATGGATAGATTTTGTCAAAGAAAACAGCAATTCTTCCCACTTTGTCAGAAACATTGCTCCTTGAAATGTGAGAACTAAAGGACAAAATAAGAGAGGCAAGAGTTACAAGGGTGTCAAAAGTAAACCAGAGGTTCACTTCCTACTCTCCTTATATGAATTAACAATCTATATCGACAGCAAATGATATTTGTTATTATACCAGGCTGTTAAGACGTGGTACTAAAATATTACAATTCATAACTATATGTGTAAATAAATAATCTCAGTGTGTAAAAAAAAAAGATATTTTATATAATAGGTTTTCCCAGTCTGGAGGACTACCTTCCTTTTCCAGAGCACTGAGGAGGCCTTATACATTTTAAACATTTATTAATAAAAATATTATTATTTATCATTTATTTATAAAACTATTATTATTATTGCATATATGTATTGTTAAGCAGCATTTATTCTTCAAAGCCTATTTTATTAAAAAAGGCCAACAATCTATACTTTTTTGTTTTGTTAAACCTAGCTCCAGTTTTTCTGTTGAACTCGAAGATCCACACGGAATTTCAATCTTCAGTGCAGGCGACACTTAAAAATACAATACTGAGGACATCTACCCAATAACAGTTGACAGAATACGATTATGCTACTTCTGTACAGTAGATAATTTCCGTGCACATTCTAGAGTCTGACAGAAAGATAAACGGATTCAACAGGAAAGTCAGAGGTTATATTGACTGAAACATGAAAATAACACTCAAGAACAGTATTCCAAAGAATCTAAATAATATGAATAGACATCCGATGTGTATATTGTTTAATAGCCAATAATAATAACAGGGTTATTGCGACAATGTTATTTTTGCTCTTCATCAACGACCTGCTGACATTAATGGGCAATGCAACATCTCATTTTAACTGCGAAGACTTGTGTTCCCAAGCTCTTATGCCTATGACACACAAATTTCTGTGTCACATCCAGATCCTTATATAGTGTTGGTATACCTGCAGTCGCTGCTTGTTTTTGCATCTGATTAGGCGGGAGACTGGGGCATAGTGTACAACTCAGCAAAAACAGTTGTGTTATTACCCTCCATATGCCTTTATGCCATTCTCGAAATATCTTAACTATCTAAAAGTAATAGTATCTAGCAATCTCAGGCTTGACGACCATTTTTCTTATATATCCAATAGGATTAATACGGAGCTTTACATGTCACATACACTGAGCTACCAAATTTCTTATGATTGGTATTTGCTGACTAGGCTTTACAAAGTAATAATTCGTTCCAACTTGGAATACTGGTCCCAAGTGTTCGGCAAAGTTGGGAAGATGTTCTGATTCTCTTGAGAGTCTAGTCATGCCATCAGATATATACTACATATTCCCTGCTGCGACCCTGTTCTCTCTGGAGTATATGATCTGCTTGGATTAGATTTGCTATCTACTTGCCGAAATGTAACTTGCTTCTGTTGCCTACAGATTATTTCATGGTCCTTGCCCCACTGCAATGTTTATATACTGCCCTGTGCTGCGACTGAACAGACTAAACCTTTGACGATATACATTCACATTAGACTCTGCATAATCACATCAGTGTTTAGATGTCCTTTCGCATTGTGTTCTGCAATCCTGAACGTGCTGCCTCAGAATTGTGTGAATGAACATGCATCACTGTCACATTTTCAGAGTTCTATATTAGTTAATGATCACAATATTCCTAAGTTTTGCACATTCCCTAATTAGCTTAGTAGCCTCTGTCTATTGCTAACAGTTTTTATGACCACGACTTAATAAAGGAAAAAAATAAATAAAAAACATTGCAAGATGATTGATGTCATGACATGTAGATCAGTTATAATAATAATCATCATATTTGGCTTAAATTCTGTTATACACGTGCATACGTTGGCATGTGTTGAATGACTTTTAGAAATTGACTTTAAAACTAACCTATCTTGCAAATATATTGCTTCCTCCCATCCTTTGCATATCTTAACTATTCTACACCAACTAATTGAAGACGTCCCATCCTAGCTTTGGACAGGTCATTATTTATCCTTCTTTTCTCTCAAATCCTTATCATTTCTTTCCAATATTTATCCTGGCTGTCTTCCAATAACTGATCCTGTTACCTTAATTGCTTTACATCCACTAATCCAAGAACTCACAACCTCTTTTTTTTTTTTTTAAATGTGACCAAACCAACAAAGTCCCCTTTTCTGCACATATACTGTTAAAGTTTAATTTTCCTCTGAGATAAACTTATCTTTGATACTCACATTAGACGTCCATCATATCATTCACATATTTTTGTGCAACATATATACTTACCCCTCATCAATTTCACATCCATACATCATCACAGAGGACTCTAGAGATTGTCAGGACAACCTGGATACTATTCCTTACGAGTAAACCCTGACTAAATATTCCAAATCACATTATTTGCAGCCTAAATAAAATATTCTTGGTATAGCTAACCCATGCTAGCTTTTACAAGGAATCATGCACCTTCTCCAAGATGTTACATCAAGTAACAATACGAAGCTGGATACTCCACTAGACTAGATGAATTCTTGTCCTGGGATCCAGTAAAACCAAGAGACCAAACAGAAAGATATGCTATAACATATGGTCACTTGGGGAGAGGAAAATCATGTTCTCAATTTCTTTATTAACTCAGTGTTTGAGAGATAAAGAACTTAAATGGAACATTCGAATATCTATGTATCTCATAAAGAGTTCAAGTGTTAGCCCCAAGTAAGGGCCTCTTGATTTCTGAGAACTTTGACTGAAGGAAAATGAAGAAAAAAAAATACACTTGCACTTAAAGGGATGGTCAGAGTGTTAAAAAGTTCTCTTGGCTGGAATATATAAGATAGCGAGTGAATGTTTGGCATCTGGCAGGATGTCTCATCCTAAATCTGAATAAACTGATAAAAAAAAATTTTAAAAAAAGAGGGAGAAATAATTGTAATATTTGAGCATTTGGAAGTACCTCATTATGGTTATAATATGGAACTTATGGTCAGATGGTTTAGATCAATTGGCACTGAAAACTATAAAAATGATGAATACCAGTTAATACAGCTTTATTCATCTAGAATCACAGGAAATATAAGAATGAAAAATCGCTAAGATTTTACACAAAGTAACAATGCTAATATGACTTTCATCCCGTGTGGAAAGAGTTCAAGGAGGGGGTTATGAAATGATATACAATTGCATTTAAAGAGAAAGTCAGATTCTGAAAAAGATCTCCCGGTTGGAATATGAGATAGCAGGTGAATGTTTGGCATCCAGTAGTATGCTCCATCCCCAGCTTGAACAAACTGATAAGAAAATTAAAAAAAAAAAAATTATACATAACTGTTGACACTACTGTGTAACATACAGAAACCAGTACCTGCCTGTCCCGAAAAGTAGGAGGTACATGTCTTTCAGAAATTGACTATCAACATCGTGTTACTACTGTGAGCACCGGGTAATATCTGATGAGCTTCCAGAATCCAAACTTTATGATGGTATGTCAGCATCACAAAACAAGTGCCAGCAGAAAAACCTTCATCACGAAACTGGCCAAAACATTTTGAACAAGAATGTCTTACAAATGAGACAGAATCAGAAAACAAGTCTGCTACAGAAATAGCCTAAAAGAATCACCAAAAATACACCAAGACCTCTCATTGCAAAAAAAAAAAAAAAAAAAAAAAAAAAACTAGAAGAATGGGCCAACCAACAGTATGCCAAATATTTTCTAGGTATATTCACCAAGAATTATATAGATAAGGAAAACTCTATAGACTGGCTAAAAAGAGGATCAATCCACTATAATTAGGAGAGAATTATAATGGTTGTCTAAGGTCAAGACTTGATGACCAATGCTTTTAAGAATATGAGTATTATAAGCAATGACAAGTGAAGGTTCTGCCACGCAGAAGTAGAGTGATCCATCTGATATCAAACTGTAAGGTTCTGTTGAGGAGTGGCTATTATACAATACTGCACAATGGAGAGTGTAAATATCTCTACTGGACCATCTGTAAAAAGTTGAATATTGATTGCAGCAGCAAATCCTTGGAACATACACCAGAAAGAACAGTCGGAAATAAGTCCTACACTATCTACTAGGACCATGCAAATCCCTACAGTTACGTATCAAGAAAGCGGAGCTATCAAAGCTGATACAGTAATGTGGGAGAATAAAAAGAAGCAACCTTAGAAGTTAATGTTTTCAATGATGCTGGGTTAAATAGAGCTGAGAGGGAAAAGATAACGAAATACCAAGATCTATGTATGAACTGAAAAGAAACTGGAATCTTAGGAAGATCTCCATCATTCTTGGAGCAACCAGACAGAAGGCTGCATTTATAAATCTACCATTCGGCCATGCATGGAATATTGTTGCCACATCAGGGCTAATGCATCTGCTATTAGTCTCTCCCTCGTAGACAGGGTTCCCAAAAAGCCTTTAATCTAATAGGTATTGCATCATTGGTTAAGCTCTAACCTCTGTTCCATGCCCACAATGTTACATCCCTGTTCTTGTTTTACATGTACTTAAATGGAATATGCTTTCATCAACTTGTAGTACTTGTGCCTCTTCGATGTACATACTCCCAACTAACTCGTCAAGCAGTAAAATCCCACCGATTCCCTATTGCAGCCCTCTACTCTAATAGTTTCTTCCCCTGGATTGTTAGATTTTGGAATTCTCTCCATTCCCTGCTACCTTAACTGTACTAACATGCAGAAGCTTAAATGTAACATGAACAGACATCTCGTTACTCAACTCTTCACATAAACCGGTACTAGTGCACTTATTGATCCGTACTGAAATAATAACGTTATTATTTAAAAAGCCATTCTTAACATGAAGAGGGGGAGGGTGTTATGTAGCTATTCTATACTTTAACCTTACAATTGAATAAAAAACATATTATAAAACTTTAATTAAACTTGGAAATACAATTTAAAAAATAGCGCGGATCAGTAAGTGCACTGCACTAGCACCCATAAACCTCTTTAGACATAATTTTAAATAGTAGCCCCCTTACGTCGAAGTGGCAATATGCCTTGTTTGGAATGTAAACGGGAGGGGGGGGGTCATAAGTTTGGGCTTTGAGTGGATTGGCTGGCCAAAGTTTGGTAGACCAATACACAAGTTGAGCACTTGTAAATATGAGATCTTCAATCGGAAACAAACATTAAAAATACACAAATATTGTAGTTTAGCAGACCTGATTTTCGTGTGTTTAGTTATATTTTGATTCTTTTTAATTGTTTTGCATAAATCAATTCTCAACTCTGACGTTGATGTTTGATATGCAAGTGTTTGTTGTCTATAGTAAAACATACCCGATTCTTTTGTTTTGTTTTTTCTTATTTTTTAAAGATTAGATATTAACATAAAGAAAAGAAAGAAATTCTATTTGCAGTTCAAATATATCGACGGACGCGTGTAGATACGGGTGCGTCTTCAGAGGACATTTTGGATAAGAATTAGTCAGAATATAAAAAGTCAGTGCTTCTACGGAATTTGAACTGACTTTTAACGAACTAAACGTAAAACAGGTTGAGGGGGGGGGTGACAAAAAAGAAAAAACAAAAACAATTTGGTTCAAATTCAATACAAGTGCTAAGATTCCATTCATTTCTTTTTCTTAGAAAAAAATAAAAAAAGGACAGACGATTTAACGAAATATAAAGAATTACATGACCGCCTATAATTTTTTTTTTTTTTTTTTTTTTTTACATGCTATGCATGCAAGGCTATTTTTCAAATGTGCCGAAATTTATCATTTTTAACCGTGGAACACACACACACACACACATCAAGAGTAATCAGATCCACAATAAGGCAATGAATAAAAAATACACATTCAATTGTTATCATCGTGTTATTCCGTTATATTCATTATGACATAATTTTCACCATTAACATTTAAAAAAAAAATCATAATTATGGATAACAACGTGACTCAAAAGTTAGAAAGACAACGGTATAAATTCATGATTTTGTTACACGAGATAAGCACAGGAAGTATATGTATATATAAAACAAAAAAAAAAATGAAGAAAACGAATGCTCTGACATGACATTTAAGAAGAGAGGGAATATATATGTTTAAGAATATACATATATATACATATATATATATACATATATATATATGTATGTGTGTGTGTGTGTGTAAAAACAAAAAAAAAAACATTTATGGCTACATGTGTGCATACACGATATGCGATCAAAACTCGAAATGGTTAAAACCTCAGCAGACAGAATATTCGAAATGAATTTATACCAAATAAATGAATCGTTCCAGTTGTCATTGAGCACTATGATATAAAACACAGAAGATTCATAGAATTATTTATCCAACCTCTATGAATAAAGCGATATACACATGGTTTTATTACATATATGTATATAATCATTTCCAATATATTCATGGATACTGCTTAAAAATATCGAATTCTAAATTTTCACAATGCTTTTAAGAAACCCCATCATTTTATTTATATATATATATATATATATATATATATATAGGCTTATAATTATGAGATAATATATTACGTAAATGGATTTTTATTTCAGTATTTACTTCAACATTGCTCAGTACTTTAGCAGAGCATACAAAGCTTACATGCTATAAGTATATCTTTATACTAGTAAATATACATGTACATTTTGAAATATTGAAATTTTAATAATGAATATTTTTTTGACACTATACGAAGGAAGGGATGACATAATATATATATAGAAATACTAAATTTTTGCTTGTATATATATATATATATATATATATATATATATATATATATATATATATATATATATATTGATATAGTTGTGTATATATTTCAACAGATTAGTGGATAATTTATGAATAAAACAGAGACGGTCGTCATTTTTCACAAAAATCGGATGGATGGATATCTATATAAAAATATTGAAATCGAATGCATGACTTGGGTAGGGTTTTAAATGAGACTACAGGTTGTTTCTGATTAATTGTTTCGTGAATTAATAAATTGGGGATTTGATTAAGGTTTGTTTTTTTCTCCCCCTTGTCTTTTTTTCGGTCCGGATTCTTACCTTTCTGACCCCCTTGTAAACATAGAAATAGAGCTCGCGCCCTACGTTGAAGCAAATACGGTCGGGGCAGCCCGAGGGGTCGTTTATGTTGATAAACGATACCCTGACGGGTGCGTTGGCCTGTCCGTTGTACGCGGCCCGGTTCGGCCGAGAATATTCAGACAAATGCATCAATCTGTAGGTGCCCTCGCGGGTCACAAACTGCGTTTTGGGGTCGTCTTTCCCGACGCCCTCGCTCTGCGCCGCCATGTTTAGTGGCTCTGGCTTTTTTGAGCTGGAGAGGAAGGACGGGTGCCCCGGATGTGGCGGACACTGCGCAGAATCAAAGAGTGCGTGTGTGTCACTTCCGGTTCCGGTTCCAGATATTAAACAAATACACGTGGTTTTGGAACCGGGTTTTCATCGTGTATAAATAAATATATCATTTTTTTTAATATATTTATACGACTATATATGAATATGAGATACCTAGTTATTGTATTTATATAATAACTGGTAAGAATCCTTTGCATTGCCTGGAAATGTATGAAGAACCCAGTGCCTTTTTGAGTCCAACAACACTTATATGACGCTTTGTTTTCTTATTTATTATTCTTAATTTTACATTTTATATATTCAATTTTGTGTGGTATATGATGTATTCAGCAATCAGCATTAGTTGAGTTAAAGAGAGTGTAAGTAAATCCATATTTATTGGAATCCATTTTTTTTCTTTCTTTTTTTCTTTTTAATGATAAATGTATAGTGTTTGATCGTCGATTTTTGAGAATCGACGAGGAACGCTGTGACCTGTGTACTCCGGCTTCAAACTCTGGAACTCTTGTTGATATTTCTTTTTTTTTCCCCTTTTCCTTTATTTATTTATTTATTTATTTTACTCCTATAATTTTGAAGTTATAAATAAAATAACGTAAAATTTTGTATTTGAGTTTTATGAATGTCAAGCGCGAGAGGCACGGAGACGCCATCATCATCATTGCAATGTTTGACTTCTTTCGACTTAAATATAATAATCCGAGTAATATAGTTCCAGAATAATATGACTGTTTGTTTGCGTGTCGGTGAATGGAACTATCTCCACAATCTTTGTAAAAGTTCGTGAACAAACAAATAAATAAACGTACAGGAAGCACACATTTAGACAGAATAACAGTTTTACTTTTGTTTGGTGTTTGTGTTACAAAATGCGCTATAGTAACCAACTAAAGATTTTCCTTTCCAAAATTGATTTTTAGGGTTATTCACCGAATAATCCTAAAAACTTATTCGGGCCTGTTTATAATGATTGTTACATTTAAAATTGTCGCAGATAAGTAGTTTTTTTTTTCTATATTAAGACCTTTATTATCCAATGTATTCCCTATTTATTTCACTAGTTGCCATGTTTGATTTTGCGCGCACACGAAAAAATCACATCAATTACATTTATTATTAATTCATATTATTTAGATTCTTCGGACTACTGTTCTCATCTTGAGTGTTATTTCCACAACGTTTTGATTGATGTAACCTCCGATCTTATTCAGGTGTAGTCTGGAAGGACTCGTGGCGTAGTGTTTAAAGTACTTGGTAAAATTTAATTGTTAAATTACACCTCTCCTTGAGGTTGGAGGTTCAATCCCTAGTGCGGGCAACTCGTAATATAATTGCGAATTACTTAGGATTTCTACTCGGTCATTGCTGACAGAACGAGAGCATGCTGCTAGTCCCTAGATTAAATTAGAGTTCCGTTCGAAATTCTGTGCAGATTCCCGAGTTCAACAGAAAAATTCTACAGTTCAACAAGGTTACAACGACCAAAACATTGTGTGACCGAATAATCAATATAATATGAATTCTCAATCTTTATTTTAAAAATTCAGAAACATAATTTTAATGTTTAAAAAGAAATTTCATGAGCAAAATAAACATTAAAACAATACTTAATATCTATATGAATCGATATTAATCAGTTTATCTTATGTTAGAGTAGTAGTTTATATTTGACGTCTTATAACGCCGTTTCAGTTTTTCATTTCTTTTTACCCGTGTTTTTTTGCGCTTTTACACTATTAGGACGAACTTTTGTAGTGGATAAATAGAGATTTCAGATGAAAATAAAAATTAAAAAAAACGGTATTTATACAGTTTAATAAAAACATTAAAAAATGAAAATATCGAAAAAAAAAAAAGGGGTTATATTGTACGTATTCGTTATGGAACGAAGTTCTTCGAAAAAAAAATCACTTAATTTTATCAAGTAGTTTTTATTTTACATCGAAAAAACAATCTGTCATGATACCGAGCAAAAGGTTCGATTTTTAGGAAGAAAAGCTTTATCTGGAGTTATCTCCCCCTGGCGTGGTCAACAAATTTCATCATGGCTGACTTCAACGCGCTCTCATTAAAACGTGTTTTTCTGCTGTAAAATAAAAACTACTCGATCAAATTAAATGAAATTTTTTCGGAGATCTTCAGTCCAAAACGGATACGTACAATTTAACCTTGTTTTTCGATATTTTCATTTTTGAATGCCTTGTATTAAACTGTACCAGCACCAAAACAATGGTTTCTACTTATTATTATTATTTTTTTTTCTTTTTGTCAATTCTAATAAATTACAATGGTAGCGTTCAAATTATGCAGTGGAAATTACCTGAATATTACTGAATTGTTAACAAAAAAAAAAAAAAAACTTTAATCGTGTGAAAATTTGCGGCCATTCGAAACGGAAAATTACCTCCGTTTTGAATTCTTCTGTGTCTTACATAAGCAAATATGATTGTTTTCTTCAACTTCTATTTTATTTAAAAATTTTCTATCTTATCGATTTTCGTAATTTTTGGATATAATCATCTTAAAATACGAGGAATACGTAGATACCATTGCTTTCATGTGAAATTCAGTATTATGATTTCCGAAATTTCGTCCCAATAGTGTAGAAGCGCCGTGTTTTTTTTTTGTTTTTTTTTTTTTAATTGCAATTATTTAAATATTAAACAACGACACGAGCCTTTTCGGTAAGTGTAGTATATGTCCATTTAGATAACGAGAGTAAAGCAATATCGGTACTTCTGCAGTTTAAAGCCTGTTTTTCTGTCCCGGTAATGCCCAGCGAACGACAAATATCGCCGGATTATATTGAGTGAGCAAAAAAGAGATGCGAGCGAGCAGACGGTAAACTTGGAAGAAAAAAAAGGAAAAGAAAAGGAAGGGCAGAGTATCATTGCGCCAGCGTAGTATAAATACTCCCAACCTCCTCATGCTAAGAACGGCTTTCGGAATAAACACCCCCCATGTTACTAACGACTTTCGGAATAAACACCCCCAACCTCCCCATGTGAAGACTGGTTTCGGAATAAACACCCTCAACCTCGAAAGCCGTTTTTAACATGGGGAGGTTGAGGGTGTTTATTCCGAAAGCCGTTCTTAACTTGGGGAGGTTGGGGGTGTTTATTCCGAAAGCCGTTCTTACCATGGGGAGTTTGGGGGTATTTATACTACGCAGGGGCAGGTCGTAAAAAAATACCAAAATAACTTTCCATACACAAACAAAACAAAAAATATATTTGTTCACTAATTCAAAGAAACAATACTTTTATTACGCAAAAAAAAAAAAAAATTAAAAAAAAAAACATGGTTGCCATAAAAATAAATAAATAAAACAGTAAAATTTATGAAATTATTACGGTAGGTTGTTTGTTTTATTTTCTTTCTTTTTGTTCGTTTTTCTTTTATTATTATTAACTTCCGTCCGCTCGGTATAATCCGGCGGTTTCCATCGTCCGCCGGGCGTTACCGAGTGAGATTCATGGAAAAACGGGCTGTAAACCGCAGAAGTACCGCAATATCATTTAGTTTGTTGATCTCACAGACTGAATTAAATCTGCAATGGGTTTTTTTGTACGTTTAAGATAGTCGACAGATCGATTTTTAAAAATATATCGTTTTAAGCAAAAACAGCACTTACTTAATAGTCATGTCGAAAATAGTAATATATCCAAAAATTACGAAAATTCATTGAGTAGAAAATTATTTGTAGTTAAAAGTAATTTTTTATGGAAAATGGGGGGAGGTTTCATTTCCCTAGATGTGAACACCTTGAAGATTGCGAATAGAAGGAACATACTTCCCCCACCTTTTCGCCACTTTAATGGCTGGTGTTTTGTTTTAGCCCATAGCGATAGACTTGTTTGTTTTTTTTACTAAAAACACAGTAGCAGTTGTTCTATTCGATGAACTTACGTAATTTTTTAATATATTATTATTTTCGACATGACAATTAAGTAAGTACTGTTGATTTTTGCTTAAAACCACGTATTTGTTTGTATCATTCGGACAACTATTGTCATCCTGGTAGTTATTTTCACAACGTTTCGACCAATGTAAATTCAGTCTCGGCGGACCTGAACGAGAATCACCCCCACCCCCATAAGTATGTGTCCAATCAATAATAATCCATTGAAAAAAAAAAAAAAAAAAAAAAAACGAAAGCTGTTCTTAATATGGGAGGTGGGGGGGGGTATTCCGAAAGCAGTTCTTAACATGGGAGGTTGGGGAGTGTTTATTCCGAAAGCAGTTCTTAATATGCGCGGTTGTAAGGGGGGAGGTATTCTGAAAGCCGTTCTTGGGGGAGGAGGTGATTCTCGTTCATGTCCGCCCCGGCGCCCCAGTGCATCTTTAGATCCAACCTGGAAATCTTCTAAACTCTAGACTCTGCAAACTGAACCCTTTATCAAATACATGAAAATAACTTATTGGAGCAGTCGAGCAGAGAGCACTGAAAATGTCATTTCACCCCCCCCTCTCTCTCTCTCTCTCTCTCTCTATATATATATATATATATATATATATATATATATATATATATATATATACCACCCCTACCTTTCTTACGCGCTCTTTCTCTCACTGGATAGTGGATAACTATATCTCTTTCTTTCTCTCTCACTTACTAATGTTGGATAACTTTTTATTCTTCATATATTCATTATATACCAACCTTTTCAAAGTGAAATCTTGATGTTTATGTGGCGACTGAACTTTATCCAGGAACCAAGCCACATATAAATTCCCCAACTTTTTTCTTTTGCTCTCTCTCTCTCTCTCTCTCTCTCTCTCTCTCTCTCTCTCTCTCTCTCTCTCTCTCTCTCTCTCTCTCTCTCTCTCTCTCCTCACGTTCTGCGCCTGCTTTTTTCTTCTTCTCTATTTCTTGTATATCTCTCTACTTTCGTCACGTTCTGTGTCTGTATCTCTTGTTTCTCCCCCTCCTTCTTCATATATTTCTTCTTGTATTTTTCTAACTGCGCCCCACCTCTCTTTTTCTCTGTCTATCGAGCACAATCAACTAGCTATCATGTGTTATCTCTTTCGCCTCGCATTGTTAATATCAACCTTTCTTTTTCTACAGTCGTCACAAGCAAGCGTGTTTTGAGAGGTTAGGTAGGGTACATGGTCGTTGGGGGCGTGAGTAGAAATGCGTTTTAATAATCCCAAAATCCAGGCGTATATTTCGTAACCACGGCCGTCGCATATATATATATATATATATATATATATATATATATATATATATATATATATATATATATATATATATATATATATATATATATATATATATATTCGTAAGCACGGCTATAATTATAAAGGATTAAATATGACACTTTAAATAGTGTTATATCCTTGTGTGCTTAAAATTCTTACAGCTTTTTTCTCCAGAATGGTTTCGGTATACTTTTAATAAGTGAGTTTATTTATTTTATTTATTTATTCATTTATTTTTTTTAAGGATTTCCATTTCTTTTCACCAACCTTTATTCTTTTTAATCCAAACGAAGGAAACAATCCCCCCCCCCAGGAACATATAAACTGTCTCTGATGAATTGATTGTTTATCAACAGTTCGATGAAACACGTGTAAGACAATAAAATATTATTAATGAAAAATAAATATACATCTGCCCTTGGAATGTTCATAATAAGGTTCCAGATTTTTTTGTATGGGCACTTTTATTGATAGGGGAGGTTGGGGTAAAATGGGCACTTTTTTTTATAGGGGAGGTTGGGGTAAAATGGGCACTTTTATTGATAGCGGAGGTTGGGGTAAAATGGGCACTTTTTTTTTATAGGGGAGGTTGGGGTAAAATGGGCACTTTTATTGATAGCGGAGGTTGGGGTAAAATGGGCACTTTTATTGATAGGGGAGGTTGGGGTAAAATGGGCACTTTTTTGATGGGGGGGGGGTAAAATGGGCACTTTTTTTGATAGGGGAGGTTGGGGTACAATGGGCACTTTTTTTGATAGGGGAGGTTGGGGTAAAATGGGCACTTTTTTTGATAGGGGAGGTTGGGGTAAAATGAGCACTTTTATTGATAGGGGAGGTTGGGGTACAATGGGCACTTTTTTTGATAGGGGAGGTTGGGGTAAAATGGGCACTTTTTGATAGGGGGGTACAATGGGCATTTTTTTTTTTGATAAGGGAGGTCGGGGTAAAATGGGCACTTTTTGATAGGGGGTTGGGGTAAAATGAGCACTTTTTTTGATAGCGGAGGTTGGGGTACAATGGGCACTTTTTTTTCATAGGGGAGGTTGGGGTAAAATGGGCACTTTTTTGATAGGGGAGGTTGGGGTGAAATGGGCACTTTTATTGATAGGGGAGGTTGGGGTACAATGGGCACTTTTTTTTGATAGGGGAGGTTGGGGTAAAATGGGCACTTTTATTGATAGCGGAGGTTGGGGTACAATGGGCACTTTTTTTGATAAGGGAGGTTGGGGTAAAATGGGCACTTTTTGATAGGGGGGGTACAATGGGCACTTTTTTTGATAAGGGAGGTTGGGGTAAAATGGGCACTTTTTGATAGGGGGGGGTAAAATGAGCACTTTTTTTCGATAGCGGAGGTTGGGGTACAATGGGCACTTTTTTTTGATAAGGGAGGTTGGGGTACAATGGGCACTTTTTTTTGATAGGGGAGGTTGGGGTAAAATGGGCACTTTTTTGATAGGGGAGGTTGGGGTAAAATGGGCACTTTTATTGATAGGGGAGGTTGGGGTACAATGGGATTTTTTTTTGATAGGGAGGTTGGGGTACAATGGGCACTTTTATTGATAGGGGAGGTTGGGGTAAAATGGGCACTTTTTTTGATAGGGGAGGTTGGGGTAAAATGGGCACTTTTTTTTGATAGGGGAGGTTGGGGTAAAATGAGCACTTTTATTGATAGGGGAGGTTGGGGTACAATGGGCACTTTTTCTGATAGGGGAGGTTGGGGTAAAATGGGCACTTTTTTTGATAGGGGAGGTTGGGGTAAAATGAGCACTTTGTTTTGATAGGGGAGGTTGGGGTACAATGGGCACTTTTATTGATAGGGGAGGTTGGGGTACAATGGGCACTTTTTTTGATAGGGGAGGTTGGGGTAAAATGGGCACTTTTATTGATAGGGGAGGATGGGGCAAAATGGGCACTTTTTTTTACATTTTTCTGTATTAACAATTTCTGAAATATTCATGGTGAAAAGTTGGACCAAAATAACATTTCATATCCCTGCAAAGGTATTTGCAGGGGCTTTCTTTCTCATAGCAGCTATTCTTATAAAAATTTTAATTTGAAAATCATTAGTAGAAGTGCCCAACTTACCTCAAGCTTGGGATAAGATGGTCACGCTATTTGGATATAAGATGGACATTCTACTATCTTCAAGCTAGCATGCTGCAAACTCCTAGAAAGGAAGCAAACTTGAACTCTGTTAAAAGCAAATATCATCTTAACCATCACTTGCTACAAAATTGTTAAAAGCAAATATCATCTTAACCATCACTTGCTACAAGATTGTTAAAAGCAAATATCATCTTAACCATCACTTGCTACAAGATTGTTAAAAGCAAATATCATCTTAACCATCACTTGCTACAAGATTGTTAAAAGCAAATATCATCTTAACCATCACTTGCTACAAGATTGTTAAAAGCAAATATCATCTTAACCATCACTTGCTACAAAATTGTTAAAACCAAATATCATCTTAACCATTACTTGCTACAAAATTGTTAAAAGCAAATATCATCTTAACCATCACTTGCTACAAAATTGTTAAAAGCAAATATCATCTTAACCATCACTTGCTACAAAATTGTTAAAAGCAAATATCATCTTAACCATCACTTGCTACAAAATTGTTAAAAGCAAATATCATCTTAACCATCACTTGCTACAAAATTGTTAAAAGCAAATATCATCTTAACCATCACTTGCTACAAAATTGTTAAAAGCAAATATCATCTTAACCATCACTTGCTACAAAATTGTTAAAAGCAAATATCATCTTAACCATCACTTGCTACAAAATTGTTAAAAGCAAATATTATCTTAACCATCACTTGCTACAAAATTGTTAAAAGCAAATATCTTAACCATCACTTGGCTACAAAATTGTTAAAAGCAAATATCATCTTAACCATCACTTGCTACAAAATTGTTAAAAGCAAATATCATCTTAACCATCACTTGGCTACAAAATTGTTAAAAGCAAATATCCTTCTTTCCAGCTTTCTATAATATGGTTGTCTTCAAGTCCAACGTGAACAAGTTTCTGATGAGCCGTTCCACTTAAGTTAACAAATTTACCGAACTTCCATTACTATTGATTACTATATTGTCCTTTTGACTACTCTACACTCTTTAACCCTTATCCTTGAGTGGCCGATCGGCCTTGATAAGTGGTGACGCTTATGTAAAAAAAACAAAAAAACATCACTTGGCTACAAAATTGTTAAAAGCAAATATCATCTTAACCATCACTTGGCTACAAAATTGTTAAAAGCAAATATCATATTAACCATCACTTGGCTACAAAATTGTTAAAAGCAAATATCATTTTAACCATCACTTGGCTACAAAGTTTCGCTTCTAGAGCAGCAACACATCTTGAAATGCAGTTTCCTCTTACATTTGATACATTTTCAGTAGTTCAATTGCATGTGTTTATGTGATGTAGGGAATTACCACAGCTAATAGCATGAACCTGGACTAAGGATAAAAGTAAACAATTTGCACCACATTTTGTTTATGATAACACCTGTATTCATGTAGCTGTCTAACATGTATTTGCTTGTTTTACAATTTTTTTATAAGTGTAAAATAATTCAAACTCTACAACCAGTTTCATCATCCTGACAAATTTTAAAATTACATAGACCCCCTCTCCTTTCTTTGTAAATTCATCACAATCAATAAACTGACAAAGCATGAAGTGCCCAACTTGCAAGTTGAAACCAACAATACCATCAAACATGCTTCATACATGTAGTCTAACAAAACAAGGTAAAGTGACACTAACAGAATGTCCTTGAAAAAGTAAGCAACCCATCAGTAGTGTCAACAGTATCATTGAATAGTTAAGCAGCACAACAATAACATCAAGAGTGTCATTGAAATGGTTAACAATGCACAGTAGTGTCCATGTTTAGATGTCAAACTTTGATCCTGAGAATTTTTCAAGTTCACAAACAAAAAATTGGGTATGTGAATAAAATTCTAGTTGGCAAATTAAACCCAACTAATATGATCAAGCTTCAAGAGTCAGACAAGCTTCAAACTAACAATAGCACCAAACGAGTTCCTTAATGAAATCAAACAAAACAAGATAAAGTAGCAACAACAGAATATCATTGAATAGGTTAGCAACACAGCAGTAACAATAACAGAATGTCATTGAAAATGTGAACAATGTGCAGATGAATCCCTGTCCATTCTACTCGTAATTGAGTTCCTATTTAACTTGCACAAGAAAGACAGCTGTGCACAGCGTCTCTCTGATCCTCCCAAGACAGTAAGAAGTGGTAATTTCCGAAGAATGTCATCTTTCTGAACATTTTCGTAATCATGGTCTGCAACAAACACAGCTGTGCCTTGACTGACATCTCCTGACTTTTTTCAGGAATAAGGCCCTATATGAATCTTCTTCAGAATCTAAGAAGTCAATTCGAAACATTGATCATTGGTTGATTTGTTGTTTTGGCAGCAGCAAAATCCAAGTCTGTAAATGCGTGCCTGTTGTACGAATAAATGCCAGTTTTACTGAAGCCAGCAATTGCATTTGCTGATGTCACAGCAATCATCTGTGGCTGGCAGACAAGTTGGGGAAGGTCATAAATTGTAACAGTTCTTCCCGGGTTCGAACATAGCCACGCATCCATTGCGAGGTTGAATGCAGTTTTGAAAGGAGCAAATACGGAATCTATCAAGAGGCTGCAGATAATGTGAAGTGTGGGGTGGAATAGTTAGCATAACAATCCCAGGCTCCTGGGGCAAATCAATAGCCTCCAAATTGCAATGAAAGCCATGATTGTCCAGAATCGTCAGAACAGGTTCAGATTTTGTGCAATGTACATGCTTGATGAAATGGTGCATGTACTGGATGAAGGCAGATTCATCAATCCACCCTGACTGTCTAGTTGTATCAGTAGAACCAAAACAAAAAAGAAATAATATCCGCGTGATGTTCAGAGGGCGATATAATTGTTGATATATATATCAACAAGTCAGATGGACAAAAGAGAGAATGCGCAGAGCAGAGCGGGCTCTTGACTGAGAGCATGCGCAGACGACAGACTCTCATCTGGAAAGATAAAGAGAAGACACAAAGTCAGAGCAGAGTGGGCTTTTGACTTAAAACACATTTCCAGGAAATGCGCAGAAGACAGACTCTCAAAAAGAGAGAATGCGCAGGCATTTCTTGGAGAAGAGATGCGCAGAGAGGAACAGTCAAAGCAGAGTTGGCTCTTGACTTGACACATTTCTTCAGATACCCAGAGACCGACACTCCACAAGGTTACAAGCTGAGGCCTTCGACAATATTCTTAGAATAATAACACACCGCTTCCTTCAGGACTCTGAAAGAATTATAAGAACTGTACTTTTTCTTTTGTTAATATATATTTGGTGCAGAATCGTTTTATCCTGTTTTGTTTTCTTTTACTACAAAAAAATCCATGACTCTCTTTCGACGACATTCGTTGTTAAAAGGGTACACAACGAATTGGTCCAGGATATAGAACTAGACGATCAACTGATAACTCGGTCACTTCTCCATACCAGTAACTTTAGATGGCAAAGAATTATTACCGGCAGTGGAAGGGTTCCGATGTCGACGATCGTCCTAAAGCAACTGGTGAAAGAGGTGGGGGTGACAACTGTATATATAACATATATATAAAATCTATATAGGCAATATAAAATGTGTATGTATATAATGTATCATATATATATAATATATATATTATATATAATATATATATTATATATATATAATATATATTATATTATATATAAGATATATCTGCATAGACTACATAGATGCATATAATATAATATATATATATGCAAATAATGTAATATATATATGCACATAATATATAACATGTATATACATACATTATATAATATATATGCATATAATATGTAATATATATGCAAATAATATAAAACATGGATATAGATACATTATATCATATATATATGCATATAATGTATAATATATATATGCATATGATATACAATATATATATGCATATAATATATAATATATATATGCATATAATATATATATGCATATAATATATAATATATATATGCATATAATATATATATGCATATGATATATAATATATAGATGCATATAATATGTAATATATACATATGAAAATAATATATAATATATTGTATATATGCATAAAATATATATATGAACAATATATCATATATATGCATATATATCAGATATATGCATATGATATATATGCATATAATATACATATATATGCATGATATGTAATATATATATGCATATAATATACATATATATGCATATGATATATACAATATATATATGTATATGATATATACAATATATATATGCATACAATATATAATATATATTTATGCATACAATGTATAATATATATATGCATACAACATATAATATATATATGCATATAATATATATACGCATACAATATATAATATATGTATGCATATAATATATATACGCATACAATATATAATATATATATGCATACAATATATATATATGCATACAATATATATATATGCATATATATATATGCATATAATATATATATATATGCATATAATATATATATGCATATGCATATAATACAATATATATATACGCATATAATATAATATATATATGCATATAATATAATATATATATGCATATAATATAGGATATATATGCATATCATGTAAATGCATATATTATATAGTATATATATGCATATAATATATATAGATGCGTATAATATATATATGCATATAATATATATTATATATGAATATAATATATATATGCATATAATATATATATGCAGAGATTATATAATATATATACATATAATATATGATATATATATGCATATAATATATATGCATATTATATATAATATATATGCATATAATATATATATGCATGTAATATATAATATATATATGCATATAATATATATATGCATAGATTATAAATATAATATATATATATGAATATATATATATGAATATATACCTATATGAATATATATATATATGAATATAATATATATGTGAATAAAATATATATATGCATATATATGAATATATATATATATGCATGTAATATATATGCATATAATATATATATGCATATAATATATATGCATATTATATATATGCATCTAATATACTTTTTATATATATATGAATATTATATAATATATATATGCATATAATATATATGTATATCCATATAATATATGTATATATGCATATAATACAAAATATATATGTATATAATATATATATTATATAGATATGTTTATATATATTATATATATATATATTATATATATATTTATAATATATATACATTTACATATATATTATATATATATTTTATATATATATAAATTTACATATATATTATATATATTTATATATATACATTTACATATATATTATATATATATTTATATATATACATTTACATATATATTATATATATATTTATATATATATACATTTACATATATATTATATATATATTTATATATACATTTTACATATATA